>NW_011500223.1:124620-135119 GCF_000495115.2 Populus euphratica
CAGGATCCATTCGTGCTTGGGATGAAATGCAACAATAGTTTTTAAAGAAGTTTTTCCCTTCTTATAGAACAAACTTTTTCAAAAGATAAATCACTATATTCACTCATAGGTTAGAAGAAACATTTTACCAGTGTTGGGATATGTATAAAGTCTTGCTTAATACTTGTCTTTATCATGGTTTTGAAACATGGAGATTGGTTTCAAACTTTTATGAAAGGTTAACACCTAAAGATAGGCAAATGGTATAATTAATATGCAATGAAATGTTTGAAGATAAAGACCCTGATGAAGTAATAGAATACATAGACTTATTAGCCGAAAATGCTCAGAATTGAGACACTATAAAATACTTATGAGGCATCGTTTAAAACTCAACCTCATACATCTAGTAGAGGCATGTATAATTTTAGGGAAGATCATGACCTCAAAGCTAAATTTGCATATTTAGCGAGAAAACTCGGTGCACTAGAATTAAAAATGAGTGGTAAATTAAAATCTATTCAAGACATTGTATGTCAAATCTATGAAACCAATGAACACTCAACCAATAATTTTCCAACTTTGCCTTCTTTTAAGGAATGTCTCTATGAACAAGTACATGCTTTAAACAGTTTTCAAAGGCCCAATCCTAACCCAAACTTGCAAACATACAACCATGGTTGGAGAAATCACCCAAATTTCAATTAAAAGAGTGATAACAATAATGCATAAACTTCACAACCACCAATTCAAGCATACCATAATTTCTAAAATTCTTATGGATATACACATCCTTATGCTCCACCTCCTAGAAAAAATCTTGAAGAAACATTGTATATATTCATTGAAAAGCAGGAGACAATCAATACTCAACTTGCACAAACAATGTTAGATTTTAAAGATACTCTTAGAAAATTCATATATACTCTCAGTTTTCAGGAAAAAAGATAAATTTCCATCTTAAATATAATAAAATTCTAAAAGGCAATACAATTCAAGTGCAAGTTATTTCGGAAGCCAACACATCGATCAAATCAAATTAGTCATTACTCTTCACAGTGGTAAGGTTATTGAAAAACCTATTCTTGAACCTTGTAAGAAAGATGTTGAGTCAATCTTTGAAGGTAAGGGAGAGGTTGAACCTGAATGTTGCAAAGAAAAGACTGATTCATCGCAAGTACCTCCATTTTCTCATACCATGACTAAACAAAGAAAAGTCAATTATAATTCTGAAACTTTAAAACTTTCAAACAAGTAAGGATCAATATACCTTTGATGGATGTTATTAGACAGGCACCTCTCTATGCTAAATTTTTAAAAGATCTGTGCATTGTGAAGAGAAAGCTGAATATGAAAAAGAAAGCCTTTTTAGCCGAATAAGTAAGTTTCATTCTTCAAAAAAATAATGCTTTGAAATATAAAGACCCTGGTTGTCTTACAGTTTCTTGCTCTATTAAGGAACATAAAATTAAAAGAGCTTTACTTGATCATGGAACTAGTGTGAATTTACTTTCATATTCAGTTTTTCAAAGTTTGAATTTAGGTGAGTTAAAACCAATTTCTGTAACTGTTTTATTTGCTGATAGATCTATAAAAGTGCCTAAAGAAATAATTGAAATACAAATCGATAAATTCATTTATCTTTTGGATTTTATTGTCTTGGATATACAACCTGTTGAAACATGTAATTCATTTCCTATTATTTTAGGATGTCTATTTCTTGTAACTTCTAATGCATTGATTAATTATAGGAATGGACTGATGAAGTTATCATTTAGAAACATGACATTGGAGATGAATTTTTTTAACATTTGCAAGCAACCTGGAGATGATAATGATTTACAAAAAATAGATCTTATTGAAGAATTAGTTGATGATCAATTTGAATCTACTTTAAGTAAAATTAAGTTTGATGAATCTGAAAATTTATAAATGATTTATTCTCAAGAAGAAATCACGGATAAGAAAGGCACCAAAAATATTGATGTAGATCTTTTGTTAAGAGTAATAATATATTTGACATCTGATATCATACCAATTGATGATTACTTTCCTGACGAATCCTTTCTTTCTCTTAGATCAATGCCTTAGTTTGCTAATTTTATCAATTTTTTTGCTTCATGATATTTGTCATCTTATTCGAGTACCTAAGATAAAGGAAAGTTCTTAAATATAGTGAAGAACTTTTACTGAGATGACCTTTACTTATTCAAATATTATCCTGATCAAATATTTTAAGGATATATTCTTAACAATGAGGTAAGTAATGTCATAAAATTTTGTCATTCTAAGGCATGTGGTGGTCATTTCTCATTAAGAAAGTCAATTGAAAAAATCTCAAAAAGTGGATTTTACTAGCCCACTATATTTAAGGACTCACATACATTCTGTAAAACTTGTGAAAATTATCAAAAAGTTAATAACAGTAAAAAAGTTTTTCTTTATAATTCTTGACTCCATTTATTTCATAGAAAACTTAGATTAAGATGGAGCGATTCTTTTATTGTGAAACATAAGTATCCATATGGGGCCTGTGATAGTGAGAATCTATAGAATGACAATGTTTTCAAGTCTTTCTCTACGAGAATCTACAGAATGACAATGTTTTCAAGTCTTTCTCTAACCCCGATCAAATGACGGATAACAATACTCCATGACTCTTATATCGATTCTTTAAGTTTTCTATGATAATTGATATCTGTATATATATATTTGTTCAATTCCTTGTTCCTTCTCTTTTCTTTGCATTTCTTTTCCTCTCATCTAAAAAATGGATACTACTCTGGAAAAATTGGAAAAAATTACCTTGCTAAGTGTGAAAGATTAAGGTTGTTAATGAACCATGGAATTCCTAAATATATTCGCTAACTAATTAAAGCAAAGGTCCGATTATCAGGTGAGTCCTTCAATTTTTTTATTTCATACATGTCTGGTATATGTAATAAAAGCACTTTTGCATGGAAACATGATGTAAAATGACTAAAAGTCTATCATCGATGTGCCAGATGAACTTGTAATTCACAATGTCGTTCTTTAATAATGGTATCTTGACACAACTAAAATATTGATGTTTTCTTCTAAATGCAGGAGTGTCGAAGCAATAAATAAGCTGGCAAGACTAGCGCCGAACCATAGGGAGGTTAACAATATAAATTATAAATAATGATGATGATGATGATGGTGATGATGAATTGAAGAGGATGTTGAGATATAAGATTAATGTAAGGATTAAACAAGGATAAAATAATTATCAAGGTTAGAATAATAAACTTGACTAAATATAATGAAGAAGATAAATATAAATAAACAACATAAAAAAATAAGTATAGCAAAGAAAATGAAAAGCATAAATAAGAGATTAAAAAAAATATAATATGAAATAAAACTTAAACATTACAAAAATAAAATATGATCTTAATATGAAAAATAAGATGCCTAAATGCATGACAAATGCTTCCTTTTATAGGTCAAAATTTGAAATTATTGATTTGTTGATTAATAGTTGAGTGGGTGACCATATCTTGATTTGGTGAGTGGCACTCATCTTCATCTCCAATGTAAATGACATGGTTTTTTTTTTTCTATGAATATACTTGGAAATGCATTTAAAACATGATTTTTAAATTTTTTAAATACTTTTTTTATATATTTTTTATGTAAAAATAAATTTTTAAAAATAAAAATATTATTTTAATATGTCTTGGCTACAAGATAGATTCAGATTTCTCTATTGTTGCTAAGATTTGGACTTCCAAACAGCAGAATTGAGTCTTGCATTCCGCATAAAATGTTTTAGGCCTATGTCTTAGCTTTCTAGCCATATAAACCAAATTGAAATCCAAGATCTACATCTCCAAATATGACCCAATGATTAAACAGTGTTCCAGTTTGGACTGAACTAACATCTCTTTTTTAAGCTTAACCTTCTCTTTGTCCTCTCAATGTCAGTAATTGAACTCTTCAATCAATCCTTTGATTTATGTGATAGGCCTACATTTAAGATGAATATTTACCATAAATTAAAGGTATCTTATAGTATCAGATTTGTTATTATAAAACATGCTTTAGTTAAGAAGTTATTGGTACTTTAAGTATAGAATGATGATATAAAAACTTGATAAAAATACACAAGGCCTACCAAAATACTTCTTGAAATATCAAGGTTTACAAACTCTTGTATTATTATCAATTGATTCTGCTCATATACTCATTTAACAAGTATTCTTAAGCCGTTATTTTTACACACACACTTTAACATATAATTATGGGTTACACATTGAATTATTATATTATTTATGTTTTTTAGTTAAAGGTAACAATTAAGAAAAATGGATAGTATATAATTTGCAAAAAAAAAAAACTAATGATAATAAAAACATAAATAAGTTTAGTTTCATAACCTCCGTAACTTAAAAAAATTAAGCCCAAAGGGGTGTTTAACATCTAATACCCTTAAGTCAACTGACTTGAGAGCTATTGACCTAATGCTTGTTAAATGAGTTAAGGAGAAAAGCTTAAAGGAATCAAGCATTGCACTATCCACGTATCAGTATTTGCAACCCGAATTACTAAGCTCGTAGGGGTGTCTCAACACCTAATATTCTAGGACCAACTGATCTTGAAGTCATTAGCTGAAAGCTTGTTACATGGATTAAAGATGCATTATGTTTTAAATTATATGTATATGTTTTAAGTTATATCACATCCAGTGGTGGTTGGAACAGCTCGCAAAATCCAACCACTTCACCTACTTTATTGCCCCCAACGCTTTCTCGTACCTCTATTGAAACAGAATTGTTTCATGTTCTTTCATCGATTGGTTATTTCTCTCCGTTCGTATCTCTTTTTCCAATTTCGGTCTCGATTAGTTTACAAGATTGAATGGCCAATTCTCCTCCGATTCGATTGTTTTCCAAGAATGTCACGCCGGGTATGTAAGCCATGTATCTGGGAAGAACTTTCAAGAAGGGCTTTCGGTTTTGTTTTTTGCACCCTGTTTTGGTCTTGCTTGCAGCTATTTAAATAAGAAAGTCTAATGAAAAAAAGAAAAAGAGAGATCGCAGATCGAGCGTTAAATGAGTTAGTTTACTAACTCGACCAGCCAGAGGAAGAGGATGTTGACTACACTTAGTTAGGTAAGGCAGGCCGTTTGGTAGGCTCTCCAGACAGACCAAGGGCAGAGGCTTGGAGGGATAGTGAAAGTTAACTTTCTATGCCTGGTTCTTAGTTCCTTCTTTGGCACTGAAAATTGTACTCTTCGATATGCTCTTTCTCTTCTGTTCTAAGAATGTCCCATTCTCCGAGGTTTGAGAATCTCCTTCTGACCTAGCTTATTCTGTCAAATTGGTTCTTCTTCTTGCTTAACTTCTTTAGTTACTTTAGTGGCCTTCTTCTTCGTAATGCCTTTCTTGAACTTCTTTCTGGACCCCTTCCCTTCTATGGGTATGGGTGGCTCCTCACCTCAAGTCAAGTCCACTTTTCATGTTATTAAAGGAGCGTGTACTTTGATTATTACTTATTTGCCGGGTTCTTTGCTTGCTCAATAGGAGGTGAGACCAGAGTCGGATTCTAGTTTCAATGAAATGATGTCAAAGTTGTCTATGATCCCTGGTAGAACGACTTTCTAAGGCTCCAAAGTGGCCAAGAAAGAAGATAATTGTCTCATTTGGTAGAAGAAGAGATATAAGGAATTGACTGACTCGAGTGGCTAGCCATAGAAGGAAAAAGATTGGCCTTTAGGAGCTCCCAAGGGAGAGGTAGTGTCCTAAGGTTTATGCCTAAGAATTGGGTTAGAGGCTTGGTTTAGCACTCACATATCATATTTCAGCTCCACCTTCCTTGTGCTGCTATCCCGACATCAGGTTAGAGCACCAGCTCTTCATCTTTATCTAATTACGAATCGAAAATCTCTCTTTTGTCTTTTGTGGCATTTGACACCGTTATTGATTCATTTCCTGAAAACCTTCTTGCTAACAAGCCATTGTCTATTGACTCCATCACACCTTTTCTCTGAATCTTCCTTGGAGTTTCGTTGAGCCAACCAAGATCGGATATAGCTAGTTTTCCGGAACCTTCCTTATCCAGTAAATAGTCAAAAAGCCCTAACTCATAAAGCTAGAGTACCTCATACTCGGAGTCTACCCTTCTACCAACGAGAAGCCAGGTTGTTTTACTCTCTTTCAAACAGCAATTACAAATGGGAAGCAAGCGTGTTTTCCCTTATACAGAGCAATAGATCGGGTCTTTGCCAGTAGTGCCATCCTCCTCGCTGGTGATGTTACCTACCATTCCGATCGTTACGATAGCAAGCCCCTCCCCGGTCGGAGTTTGACTTGGAGGCGGCAGTCAATCCTATCTCGGATAACAACGAACAAGGATGAAAAGCAATAGTGTCCATAAGTCAGAAGCATCCAGCAGCGCTGAGAAAGATAAAAAAAAAAAAAAGCAAAGCTCGGGACATTCAATGAGATATTGAGACGGTTGCTAAAAAGATAGCTGGAGAATCGATAGATTCGGGTCCTGCTTCTTCATTCTAGCTAATTAATACCACATCTATTATGGTATCGTCCTAAAATGGCCAATTTGATCAACCCTTTTTCCTGCGACAAATATAATGGCCTATAATAGCTAATTTGAACCAACAGTTGGGATCCTTTCAGGTTAAATCAATAGTCAAGATTTGACACCATTAAAGACAAAACATTCATTTTACACCTCCTATAAATATAAATAGATTTCATGGCTCAAGGAATGAGAAAATGAGGTCCGAAGTTAACAAAACAATCAACCTTCTCCTTTCATTTTTACGGCCACCATGATCTTTTCTCCTCCCATTCTCTCTCTCCATTGTGGCCTTTAGACACCAACACTCTGACCACCATCTCCACCACCACAAGCAATCATCTAAACACCTCATATGGTGAGTGTGCCACCCATCTTTTTCTCCTCTACAAACTTTTCCTTCTTTCTCCTCCAACAACCAATAGCAATTGACATCTTCTCTACCAGCTCTACAACTGTATCACTTGTAGCTCCCCACGCCAGGTAATCCCCCCTCCCCCGCCATCTTTCTTTTGTATGTAAAACAATAATTTGTTCCTCATGCAAGACATTAAAGGGAGAATAATTAACCCCCTCGAGTTTAGACTGGACCTGCTTCAGCTTAGCCAAAATTGTTGGGCCAAGTCCAGCTCAAACCCAAAAAAAATACTGGATTAGTTAGGCTGATGTCGCCCTAGCCCAACTAGGTTCGAACTAGATGGCTAGGCAAGTCGGCCTAATATAATAGTAATAATAATAATAATAATAATAATAATAATAATATATTACAAATGAAAACATTCCTAAAAAAATTCAAGGGTCATTTTAAAATATTTCTGATTTGATCGCGTGTTTTTCTACCAATTTTGTATAATATTGAGTTTTTTACATTGTAAAATACATATTCAGTATTAAAATACCTGGTTTTCTCTGAAATATTTCTTTAAAAAATTCAAAAAATATCAAAACTTTTCAATTAATTTTACCTTTCAAAAAAACAAAAACAAAATTATTTTTATGCAAATGGTTATATCCTAAAAAGTTTTTCAAGCATATTTTTATATAAAAAAACAAAAGAAAATACATCTTATAATTATTTAAAAAAGAAGAAAAAATAGATATTGTAATTATTTTATAATTATCCATTAGGATTTAGCCAAAATATAAAAAACCCTTTACTAATCATTTTGTTCATTTATATTAGAGTTTAGATGTAGACTTTAAAGATAAGAGTACACCTTTAGAATATTAAAGATATAAATTATGAAATAAATGTGATGCTAAAATTTAGATTTTAGTATAGTTATGATTAAACCCCATAAGGTAAATATTTCCTCACAAAGGAAGACCCACATTGAACCTTAGATAGGAACACAACTTAAAAAAAAAAACAATCAAACAACAATCAAAATTACCTTAA
Source organism: Populus euphratica (assembly GCF_000495115.2). Lineage (NCBI taxonomy): Eukaryota > Viridiplantae > Streptophyta > Magnoliopsida > Malpighiales > Salicaceae > Populus > Populus euphratica. The sequence continues at coordinate 132,560 of NW_011500223.1, forward strand.
GTAGGGTATACTGGGAGTAATGTATCTTTTCCTTGCACAACCAGTCCCTTACTCAAAATTTTGTAAAATATTAAGTTTTCTAGTAACTTTAATATTAGGTAACTACTTTTAAACCTAAATTATAATTCTATTATTAAAGTCAAGACTCCTTCCTACCCAACACCACCTCCTAGGAGGCTCACATTAAAGCATGCTGGTCCTGACGTTGCCCCATGACATTAATCATTCCACTAAATCTTTGGCAACTTTTTTAATTTAAAAACATATTTATTTTGAATTTTTTTATTCTTTTATTCATCAAAACTTGTTACTAATTTCGTTGACGTTGTGAATTTTGAACCTAAAATTAATAAATTTCTTTTGAACTTAACAATACCTTTAAATTTATTTATGGAAGTAATCCTTGTCATTTCACATCACATTTATTATTACTTCCATCATTTTTCATGTTTTTATTCTTAAACTTAAAACATGAACATTTTATTTTAAATTCTCAACATCTAAAGTCATCTTTTTAATACAAATATTCAATTTACTATCTTCTTATAGTATTACTTCACTATTCTCATGAATTTTTATCCAAGGATTTACATACCATATTTATTATTATTTTTATTATTTATTCATTTCTTTTTATTATCAAGTTTTCATTACTCATCGAGATCTTATTACTTTGATCTCATGTTTATGCGGGAGTTTACAACTCCAAATTAATGTTGTTTTGTTTTTTAATGAAACAATGCACTTTGGATGAGAAAATTTTAAAAGAAATCTTTGTAGTTTTTCTAGTGGGTCATCTAGGTCTCCTAGACTTGTCTAGGTTAACATTTAATTTTTTTTTTTAATGAAGCCCCACCTAGACCAGGCTTCAAGTAGACTTATTGAGCTGGGTTGAGTTTAATAACTATGCTATTTAGTATTATATATATATATATATATATATAAAATGTTGTGTTATATTGTATCAAAGTTGAAAGTAATATTAATATAAATATTTTTTATTTTGATTAAAAGCAAGGATATCTATTTTAAAACATTTACTTTGAAAGAAAAAAATTCTCATTTTTCATGTGTTATTTACTTTGCTTTCAAGCTTTGACTTTAATTAAACACTACTTTGATTAAAATAAGTAAAACTAATCATGCTCTAATAAATAACAGTATCTAATAAACATATAATCTCCAAGCAAAACATGATAGACAACATCCAACTAGCACACAAAATAGATCTCACACTGGTTATTTCACCTACACTTCGTCGTAGGTTGAATATATTTTTTTCTAACATAAGAATTGAACATGCAAGCTTTTGTAATGTGTTTTTTTACATAAAAAGTCTTAAGTGTAGATAAAAAAGTTTATGCATACGTCTACTTAAATAAATCGAGAACCATTAGTATTAATAAATGAAAAAAAAAGTTATTAATGATAACTAAAAACATAATTGAAAAAATCAAGAGACAGAACATAAAAAATATTAAAATAAAATAATTCTAAAAAACCTGAGCTAACTTAGACTACCCCATCAAACTCATAGTCTAAGTGATTCATCAAGATAAACAAATAGAAAGAAAATTGAAGAAAATCATGTCGCCTCTAAAAACTTTAACCTAGAAGGATGAAACTTAAAAAGAAAACTAATTCTCAATTAATTTAATATTAAAAGATGAAATCGACAAATTAAACTCCACAAAGAATGACAAATAAAAAGAACTAAGATAACTTAAGTTATTTTTAAAATTAGCAAAAGATTCTATAGAAAGCAAATAACTAAAAATACAGGAGCCCAATCTCCATTTGAATTAATATTGAAGTATAAAACTAAAAAAAAAAAAAACATGAGCTTAAATAAAGGGAAAGAAAAACCAAGCAAAGCTAGGTGAATCTCTTAAATTTAAGTTAATCTTTGAAATTTGCAACTTATGAAATGCTAGACCCAGACTCAATCAAGAACTCACTCATCAATTAGTCATCAAATCAATAATTTCTAATTTTGGCTTGTAAAAGAAGGCATTTGCCATGTATTTAGGTATCTTGGTTTCCAGATCAAGATCATGCTCTTGCTTTCTCTCTTTGTATTGCTTATGTTTTGCTTTTATTAATATCAAGTTTATGTCTTTTATTTCCTTTCCTTTCCTTACTGAACTTTTATCTCATTTATGTTCTTATTTTGTTTATTTATGTTTCTTTCTTTCATTATATTCAGCTAAGTTTATTATGTCAAGGTGAAAAGGTTACACTAACGGTGTAAGAATAAGTATAATATAAACTCAACATGGACCTTAATGTTTGATACTAACATGTTTTATATTTATTATCTTGTTCACTTTGAATACTTTGCTTGTTAAATGGTTAATCTAGATTTATGTTGTATAATACTTGGTACAACAAATACTTGACACTTTCATAGCCCATACTACATGGTATAACGAATACCTGTGCTATAAAAGGAACTTGATTTGTTGTTAACATAAGTTATAATCATGAATGCCTGACAACATTTACAAGTATTAGCATTAATCAAATAAGATAACTAATATAATCATGTTAACCATTTATA
>NW_011500223.1:135333-168987 GCF_000495115.2 Populus euphratica
TAATTTATATAATTAACCTCTTTGTGCTTCGATACTTCTGCACTTGGGAGAAGACATCAATCTTTTGGTCGTGTTAGGATCCTCTAACATTGATAATTGCTTTTATATTTGATTAATACTCACATCAATATCACATCTCAAAAGTTCTCTTCAACTCCTTTTCATTTATTGTTTATAATTTTATATAGTTCACCTCCCTGTGGTTCGGTGATAGTTTTGCCGGGTTATTTATTACTTTGACACTCCTACACTTGGGATAAGACATCAATCTTTTGATCGTGTCAGTTATCATAGTGTTAAGTTCAACCACAGGCTTGGATTTAGCTTTCTTAGGAAGAGTTGATTTGATTGTAGTTTTTTAACCTTTATATCCATGGGGTTTGTATTAATTGGTATTAGAGTAAGACTTTGGCATCAGGTTATATCACTTTATCTTTTATTATCAATGCTATTTCATCATTGTCGTTATCTAAAACTTTGTTGTGGAATTTGTTTTTAAAAAGGTAGATTATTTGCAATATGGTTGTCTATAATTAAGAAAATAAAGATAAAAGAAATCGCATAATGGAAAAAAATAGGGTTTAGCCATAAATTAGGGTTTTTCATCAAATCTTTATTTGAGTAACTCAAATGAAAAGATTATTAATTCTTGGTATATCTTAGTATCATAGTGTGAATTTGACAATATTTAGACATTCTTTATTATGTATTTCTAAAAATTACAAAAACAATTCATAAAGAGTAGCTTTGTGTTAAAAAATTATTTTTTTTATTGATTTTGGGTTTGCTATATAAAAATTAATTAAAAATTATGTCTTCTTATCTTTTATATTTTGTATGAATTTGTTTTGCTATTCATGATTTTATATTTATAGTTTTGTATTGATAGTTTTTGGTTTTTTATTTCTTCTTAATTTTATATATTATTTTGGATAACACCACTAAGTTTTTTTTTTTGGTGAATTAGTTCATTAAGGAACTAAGATTTTTTAGATTGATTGTTAAAGGATGAAAGGTTAGCTTATTATAATGAAAAGCCAAAAATTTATGTGAAACACAAGGGGAGTAACATTTATTGAGTGCAAATACTTAAGAGAGTGTGTGATAATATTTTTTTTGTCTATAAATATGATTTTTAGATCTTGATGATGTCAACCATAAGTGAATCATCACTGTGAAAGGATAAGAATAATCTAGAATAAAGTTATATAGCTTTGTAATAATAATTAGAGATGACAAATATGATATTGAGTGAGGTTATGAATGGGGTGGCTAGATTGAGAACCAAAGTAGTTAGCATTTAAAATGGGCTAGTTTATATGAAGTTTTGAGGGCAAAAGGCCTACAAGACGAGTTATTTCATATATAGTTGAGTCTATAGCTGAAAATACTAATAAGGAGGTTGAGAATTTTGATCATAATCATGGTTCTAGGTTTTGGCAACATAGGATCCATGAATATGGAGGAGTTTAACCACATGATTATTTTGGCCATATGAAAACAGATACGGAGGATGGTTTTTATGATGGTTTGGATAAAAATTTAGGTTGTATTAAGATGAAAATTCTATCTTTTTAGGGGAAAAATAATTTTAAAGCATATTTGGAATAGGAGAAGAAAGTAAGTTCATTTTTTATTATCACTATTAGAATAAAAAAAAAAGAGTAAAAGTTATTGTTATTGAGTTTACTAACTATGATATTATTTAGTGGGATCAAATTATTTTAGATAAACGAAGGCATAGAAAAAGACATATAGAGCTTGAGATTAGATTAAAGAAATCATGAGGAAGAGGTTTATTCATGGACATTATTATAAGGAGTTATTTTAAAGATTAGAGAGTTTGACTCAAAGGTCAAAGAGTGTGGAGGATTACTATAAGAAGACGAAGATTGCCATAATTAGAGCTAATGTTATGGAGGATAAATAGGCTATAATGGCAAGGTCTTTAAATCATTTGAATAGAGAGCTAGCTAATATCATTGAATTATAACATCATATTAAGTTAAAGGATATGGTTTCACATGGCTACCAAGGTAGGGAGAGTTGAAAAGAAAGGATAGTACATGCTTAGAAGGTGATTTGGTTTCTTTTTAGCTTAAAGGTTGAATTATAGAAGAGAAGGGATGCCCTATCAAATTCAAATACGATAGAAAGCAAGTCAAACCACTTAAGCCATTGACGAAGGATTTGACCACTAAGTAGAAAGGTAAAACCAAAACTCAAACTAATTATAATTGTGATATAGTGTTTGACATATTGGACATATAGCTTCACAATGTCCAAATAAAAGGGTTATAATTACAAAATAATATGAGGAGATTGAATTTATAAGTGATAAATATGAGAAAGATGGTATGGTACCACTTGAGGATTATATTGATATTGAAAATCTAATTAATGGAGAGGTTTTTGTGATAAAAATATCAATTGAAGTTCAAATTAAGTATAATGATATGTAGTAACAAAGGGAGAACATCCTCCATACTAAGTGCCATATAAGTATTTAGAAATGTAGTATGATTATTGATAGTGAAATTTATGTTAATGTTGCTAGTGTTACACATGTTAGAAAATTGAATCAGAACACTATTAAACATGAAAGACCTTATAAACTTTAATAAGTAAATTGATGTGGTGAAGTAAGAGTTACTAAATAGGTTTTAAATTTTTTTTTATTGGAAAGTATAAGGATGAGATTTTGTGTGATTTTGTTCCAAGACATGCTACTTATCCATTGTTGGGGTGTCTTTGATAATTTGATAGGAAGGAAAACATGATGATTTTAAGAACAAACATTTGGTTAAAAAGGATGGGATGACTTTCACTCTTATACCTTTATCATATAGACAAGTTTATGAATATCATTTAAGGGTAAAAAAACAAAATCAAAAGTTCAATACAACCATCTTGGTCCCTTTATCAGTAACTTTAAAAGTATCTGAGGCTTTCCTAACTATCTCACACATAAAGATTTTTTTAAAATTCATTAAGAGACATTATCACAAATATAACATTTAAGCCTATATTATTCCAATTATAATCAGTTGATTTGTGTATGGTCTAATCACTAAAAGGAGTTTCAGGCTTAGTCCAACCATGCTCAAGTAAATGCCATACTTTTTTGTCTAATGATTTGAAGTAAGCTTGCATCCTCACCTTCAAGTAGGCATAATTTTTATTGTTGAACTGCAGTGGTGAAGTTAGTGTTAACATGTTTACTAGGGAAAATATATCTCACTCTAGAATGAGTGAACTTGCTTTGATACAACTTGATAATTCCATTTTTATTCCCTATAAGTAAACAAATAAATATAAGTACAAAAAACTTAAATGAAAACATAAGTTATTAATTAAAAAGGAAAAACTTTTTACAAAACTCTTTAAGAGAAAAAAAAAACCCTTTAAGGCAGCCAGACTTAGAATAGACAACTTTTACTAGTTTAGAAGATTACAAGAGAAGTATTTTTTTACTACAAATCTTTTGTAACTATACTACCTTACTTGTCAATACCAACATTCTTTTTTTGTATTCTACCGTAATAGCTTGCTAGAACACTTGATGATTTTCAAAATATTATACTCCTAATTGGAATTTTCATTTGCTAATAGTTAACATAGGAACTCCTTCTAGGAGTCTACAGGCGCTCCAACTCTTCGACAAATGATTCTTTTTGATAATTTTCTCTACTAAACTTCACACATGAGCCAAGAATATATGCTGTGAAACTCTATGTAACTCCTTATATGGTTAGGCACTCTTGCTTCGCTACAAGTGCTACTTTACTAGTGCTGCTCTTGCATGCTAATACTTCAAAACATAATATTCAAGCTTTCTAGTTTATTATGTTCTTAATAGAATGTTGTTTATATTGCACAAAAACCTGTCTCTGATGATTATCTTTGAATAACTTGTATTTATCTTCTATCTAATCTTCTTATATAATTTATCAAATATATTAGATCATTACACAAATAATCATATCATATCCTAAAAGATAAACTTGACTAATCCTTTATCTAATTTTGGATAAAGTAACAATCTAAATAAATTCATCTTTAAGAACATAAATAATCTTTCATTAATCAAAGTTAATCATTTCAACATCTACATGTAGCAAGAATTTAGATAAGCATGTTGAACATTTAATGAATGTATTGAAAGTTTTAAGAATAAAATATTTATATGTTGATATGAAAAAAATATAACTTTTGTATAGAGAAAATTGTCATTCATGGTTATGTTAGTGCAAAAGGTATTGAGGTAAATGAGGAGTAGATAAGGGTTATCCAAGAATGGCCTATATCTAAGTCATTCATAAAAGTAAGAAGTTTTCATGGTTTAACTAGTTTTATAACAGTTTTGTTAAAGATTTAGCACTAATAGCATTTTTAACTAAAATAATTAAAAAGCCAATAAGATTTAAATGGGGTAAAGAAAATGAGCATGTATTTAACTTGTTAAAGGAAAAGTTAGTTTCAACTCCATTATTATCATTTCATGACTAACAAATTCTTTTAAGATTGAATATATGCTATAAGAATAGGTAATGGAGCTATTTTAATGCATGGAAAATAACCTATAACTTATTTTAGCAAACAACTCAATAATATAACATTGAATTATCCTACTTAAGATAAGGAGCTTTATGTTTTTGTGAGGACATTGAAGACTTTGTAACATTACTTGTGACCTAAGAAATTTATGATCCATTCAGATTATTAATTATTGGCATATTTGAAGGGACAAGGGAAGTTGAACTATTGACATTCTAAATAGGTTGAGTTCATAAAAACATTCCTATATATGATAAAATACAAGCAAGGAAAGTAAAATATAATGGTTGATGCATGATCATGAAGGTATGAAATTATTTCAACTCATAAATACTAAATTATTAGGATTCTAGTTTGTGAGGAAATTGTATCTTGATGATATTGATTTTGGTTAGGTTTATAATGCACATGAGAATTTGAAATTTGATAAATTTTACAGGTTTGTTATTTGTTTAATGAAAAAAAACTTGTGTGTGCTAATTATTATATGCGTGAATTTCTTATTCATGAAGCTTATATAGGAACATTTAATGGGACATTTTAAGGTTTTTAAGATTTTAGATATTTTACACAAGCTGTTTTATAGGCTTAAAATAAAAAGAGATATGAAAAGAATTTTTGATATGTGCATAATATATAAGCAACCAAATTCTAAAGTTTTACCTTAATGTTTGTATACTCTTATACTAGTATCTAAGGAACTTTGGGTTGATACATCAATGAATTTTATCTTAGGTTAATCTAGGTAAAGAATGAGTTGGGATTTTTTTATAGATAAGTTTTCTAAGATGTCATATTTTATATCTTTTCATAAAACTAATGATGCAAATAACATGATAGATTTATTCTTTAGGGAGATAATTCATCTTCGTGGGGCTCCTAGAAGCATTGTTTCTGATCATAATGTTAAATTTTCTAACTACTTTTTGAAGGTTTTATAAGGGTAAGTTAAGAACAAAATTGTTATTTTCTACTACTCGTCAACCATAGAAAAACAGTTAAACTTAAGAGGTTAATAGGACTTTAACTATATTATTTAGAAATATAATTTACAAGAATTTAAAGTATTAGGAAGATTGCCTAACATTTGTTGAATTTGCATATAATAGAAGTTTGCATTCTATTATTAATTATTCAATTTTTGAGGTTGTTTATAGCTTTAATCTCTTAACTCCTTTACTTATTGATGAAATGGTTAATCTTGATAGCAATAGAAAAACAAAGATAGTGAAATCTCTTTATGAGAGTGTATGATGAAAAATATAAAAAAAAGAATAGGCAATATGAATTCAAAGCTGATTAGGGCTAAAAAGGGTTATCTTTGAATTGAGTGATTGATTAGGGCTAAAAAGGGTTATCTTTGAATTGAGTGATTGGGTTTCGGTGTATATGCATAAGAAAAGGTTTCCTAAATATAGAAGACCTAACTTCTTTTTTTTTTTTTTTTGATTAACGTGGGTGTCCGGGCCAGCTTACGCGCACCACGACTAATCCCACGGTCCACTGGACATCCTGCAAGCCTCAGTGAACAGGTTAGGCACCGCGGGGGCGACAGGCGTACCACACAGCAAGGAGCTAGCAGAACCAGGAAGGACACTACTCGCCAGCCCCACTCCCACTGGGACTCGAACCGAGGTTCGAAAGAAGGCGAGCAGCGCCTTACGCCACTGAGCTACAAGCTGCTTGGTATAGAAGACCTAACTTAATGCTAAGAGGAGATGGTTCATTTTAAATTTTTGAAAGAATTAATGACAATACCTACATAGTGGATTTACTTAGTGAGTATAGTGTTAGTGATACTTTTACTGTTTATGATCTCTCTTTATTTGATATAGGTAACGATTCTAGGTTGAATTCTTTTAAGAAAAGAGGGGATGATACAATCTAAACTACACAAAATGATCCATTAAAAGTTATAAATGGACCAATTACAAGATAAAGGGCAAAAAACTTTAAAAAATACAGTTATTGGGCTTATTTAGAGTATTTGGGAGATAGTGAATTTTAAGGAGGCTATATCTTCAATAAGTGATTATCAAACATTAGTCAATTTATTTATGTATAAGAGGGGCTTGATCCATCTACTTAATGGGATAATTAATTTTGGCAACTAGAGGTGATTTTTGGTTTAATTTTCTAATGCATAATTTTATACTAACAAGTATAACTTTTGATGCAATATTTGGATTAGGATGAAAGCTTACTTAAAGTTTCCAGTAGCTTTTTTATATTGGGTTAAAACTTCAAGGTAATCATACAATGAAAAGGCCATATGATAAGATCTATAAGCTACAATATGGGATTTCTATTAGTTTCTTAGTTCATTTAGGATTCTTTTTTCTATTTTATTTAGAACTCTTTTATTATTTATTTAGCCTTGTTTAAGAATTTTTACCTTGTAGAAATAGAATTATTTAACTTATAATTAGGTATTTTATATAAACTTTGATTTTAGAATAATTAATTGCGTGATTACAAGAAGGTTTTCTTAATTTGATTCTTCATTGAACTACTTTAACTTATCAAAGAATTAACCAAGATTCATGATATATTTTATACTTCTCATATACATCTCTTTATAGGTATTGGCAGGGAGTTTGGTTTCTATAGTCTCGATATCTCAGTACAAGTTATCATTATATTAAGCTCAATCATAAGTCTAGATTTAACTTTCCTAGTAAGGGTTGATTTGATTATGGATTTGTAAATCTTTATATCCATGAGATTCACTTGAAATTACCTTAAAAATCTACTTCAATTATAAACAAGATAGGATTATCCCAAGGATTTACCTTTACTAAAAAGAAATTGGATCAACTTAGGGATTTGTATAACTACGAATGAGAAAGATTCACCTCAAGGATTCTTCTTTATGGGAAAAATAAGGGTCCATTTAGGGATCTGTACATCTTGAAAATAAGCTAAGGTCATCTTAGGGAAAATAGTGGGAGTATTTCGGGGATTTTCACCCCTAGGAATGAGAAATAATTATTTATGAATTTCTCTCAATTTAAAAGAAAAGGATCATATTAGGGATATATATACATCTTGAAAATAAGATAAGATGATCTATAGGATCAACCTCAATTAGAAAGCAATGGGATCATCTTAAAAATTCACATAACTAAGTGTCACACCCAACATTACCGCAACCTTTAAAGAAAATGAGGGAAAGAACAAGGTTTTAACATCTTGTTCTTTAAAGGGGAAAAATGTTTTGTTTATGGAATCTTCACTTAGTATTATGGTTATTAGGAACTCTAACTGATCTTTAGAGATTTTATGAAAAATAACTGGTTACATTAGAAGAAAGATAATATTACCCCTAAAATGTTCTACCATAGATAGGCTACATTACTGGCTTTTGCCTTAAAATGCTATAGGTTGTTGTGCTATGTTATCAATGGTTTTGTCTTTAATATTTTTTACTATAGCTTTAGTAAATATTGGAGTTGATATTCTTGATTACAACATTCATAAATATCAAGATTGGTATTTCTGACTCTAGCGTCAATAAATATCATGTTTGATATTTTTAACTCTAGCATCAGTAAATACTGAGATTTGATATTTTTTACTCTAGCATTAGTAAATACCAAGTTTGATATTTCTAACTCTAGCGCTATTAAATATCGAGGTTGATATTCACTGCGAATCCATTGACCTCAAATAATTGTAGGTTGAGTTTTAAAATGGTCATTAGACCTAGAAGAATGACAAAAGTGGGCTTTTATATCCTTTTATTTAAAAACCTTTTTAATTAAAAGAAATGGCTTTTTATTTATTTATTTTTTTTTTTCAACTTTATTAAATTAGAAGGTGGGTATTAAACTAGTATTGGCAATGAAACATTGGGCGCTGGACCCACACACAATGACAAAAAAATTCAGGAATTGGACCTGTATAATATAGTTTATGGAATGATAATATATAGCAATTGAATTAAGTATTTTTTGTGAAATTTAATTTTTTAATATTATTGAATAAGATGTGTGGTGTTCATGATGATGAGTTTGGTTGAGATCCATGATGAATGGATTGAGTTGTGAAATGATATAAGAAGTGCAAATTTGGTATTATTGATAATTTAGGACCTCCCAGTATAGGGAAGACTATCAAAATTTCAGTAGAAATTTTGATAGATTTAAAAAAAATTGAATTTTCTAGTTAACTATTGTGTGTTGTCCTATAAATTAGGACTGTTACATCAAAGATCTATACATCTTGAAAATGAAATAAGATCATCTCAAGGATTTAACTTAATTAGAAAGCAATAGGATCATCTTAGGGATCTGCACATTAGAAATGAGAAAGAATCAACTCAAAGATTCTTCTCGATTAAAAATTAAGGATCATCTCAAGAATCTATCTCAATTGAAAAGAAATAAGATAATCTAAGGGATCTGCACCACTAGAAATGAGAAAAAATTAACTCAAAGATTCTTCATCGATTAAAAGACAAGGAACATCATATGGATATGTACATCTTGAAAATGAGATAAGATCATTTTAAGGTGAGATCATCTTAGGGATCCATACCATAAAGAATTAGAAAGAATCAACTCAAGAATTCTTCTTGATTGAAAAGACAAGGATATTCTCAGGGATCTACATTACAAGGAATAAGAAAGAATCAAATCAGGGATTTTTCTCAATTACAAAGGAAAGGGATACTCTTGCTGATCCATTTAATTTAAAATCTTTGATTACTAGTCTTAACTTAATAATGTGTTGGTTAATATCTATCTTGGGTTCTTTTTCAAATCTTGGTTAGCTCAAATTCATAGAATCCTTATTTAACTCCATTGAGGATTTTATCTATAACATTTTGTAAAAACATTTTATAATGATTTATGGTTGAATGTCATGTATCTTTTTAACCTAAATTGAACATATAAGCCCTTATTCTATCTAGCTTGAGATTTGTAGTTTATGAGATTAGTCTTCTTTATTGCGAGACTCTATTTATCCTACTCAAGTTTTGCATAGATGATTAATATGCTTGTTTGCTTCTTTTTTCATGTAGCCTAGACTTTACATATAAGATATAAATCTTTACTCAATTAATGATCCATTGGAAAGTGACAAATTGTCTATTAGTTGTAATGTTGCCTCTAGGTCGAATAGTGCTCCCTAAGTATGGTATCTTGCCAACTCATTATCTATTTTGATTAAGAGATGGTGTTTTATTGTTCTTATTTTTAGAAGGAGTTTATCAAATTATTTATTATCAATGATTTTTTTAAATTTCTTACAACTATTCTGGTTATATGCATCCTTTCAATATTCATAAAAGAGCACTCATGTGATAACATTTTTATTAGGTATCATAACCATTTTTCAAGGGATAAACCACCTTTTTATGCATGAAGATTCCCTCCAAGTGTGATGTTACTTTTAAATGCCAATGGAGTTCACCCAATTCTACACTATCATGGATTGTTTTAAGCAACATTGCCCCAAATTGATTTGACTATGCTTATTCTTCTAGCTATTATTAAGAGGCACTCATTATTGTCAGGTGCCATTCATGATTTTGATGAATCATTATTTGACTATTGTAATTATAATAGGTTTTTCTAAGCTAAATTTCCCTCCGCTAACCTAGATATCCTCATCTTTTCATAAACCATTAGTGCATGCATTATAATTTTTTATTAAGAACTTTGAAAAATTAGTTAATAAAGATTTTTCAAGAAAATATTTTTCATGTTTTGAGACCACTTCATAAATTTTAATGACTATGTAATTTGGTTTAAAAGTCACTTATTATATGTCTCATGTTTGGTATAAAATCATAATTTCAAAATTATTTTTTTAGACAAGAACCCAAGACACATCTTTTAACACTAAAATGTAATTTTACAGGTATTTTATTGATGATTCACAAGGTATAAGTGGATAAAGAAGTGTTAGCTCAAAATTAGGCTATCCATGACTCAAATGAATTTCTTGCATTTAAAAAACAGAAATTGCTTGAATGTGAGTTAAAAACAATTTTGTTATGACTTTCTTGTGATTGTCCAGAGATTTATCATGTTATGTTTTGGGGAAATTATGATTTGATTTCTATGTAGGTGAGTTTTGTAATTAGTAAAGGTACATGATAAGGTGACCTTGTGTCTTTTATCAGTTTTCAAAGTGATTAGTACTTAAAAGTGCATTTTTATCATGGTTTTATATCATCATTTTGCACTTGAAGTATCAATAACTCCTTAACTTAAATATGTTTTATAATAATGTATCTAATAATATAAGATACCTATAATTTATGGTAAATGTCTATTTTTAATGCAGGCCTATCACATAAATGAAAAGATTGATTGATGACTTGAAGAACTTAAATTGCAAGGATAAAGAGATGGCCAAACTTAGAAAAGAGATATCGGTGCAATCCAAACCGGAACACTGTTCGGTAATTGGGTCATATCTAGAGCTACAGATCTCAGATTTAGGTCCAATTTATATGGATGGAAAGGTAAGACATATACCTACAACTTTCATATAGAGCCCAAGATCTAAAAAGGCCATTATCAAGTCCAAATTATAGCAACAACAAAGAAGCCCGAATCTGTCTTCCAGCCCGAGCACTGTTCGGTATTTTGGCCGTATCTGGAGTTCTAGAAGTCCAAATGAGCTGAAGTTTTTACACAAGAAAGCTGAGACAATTGCCTACAACTTTCTTGTTTGCAAGTAGCTCCAGTTTTGACGTTATCAATGACGTTTTGGGCAGACAAGAGAAGATAAGGATTGTCACCAAGTCAAAAGTTGGCCACCCACTTATCAATTAGTCATCAAATCAATAGTTCCCAATTTTGGCCTATAAAAGGAGGCATTTGCCATGCATTTAGGCATCTTGATTTCCAGATCAAGATCATGCTCTTCCTTTCTCTCTTTGTATTTTTTGTAATGTTTATGCTTTGCTTTCATTAATATTAAGTTTATGCCTTTCATTTCCTTTCCTTTACTTAGTTAGCTTTTATGTTCTTATTTTGTTTATCTATTTTGCTTTCTTTCATTATGTCTAGCTAAGTTAATTATGTCAAGGTGAAAAGGTTACACTAATGGTGTGAGAATAAGTATAATGTAAACTTAATATGGACTTTAATGTTTGATACTAACATGTTTTATATTTGTTATCTTGTTCACTCTTTAATACTTTGCTTGTTAAATGACTAATCTTGATTTATGTTATATAACACTTGGTACAACAAATGCTTGGCACTTTCATAGCCCATAATGTATGGTATAACCGACACCTGAGCTATGAAAGGAACTTGATTTGTTGTTAACATAAGTTATAATCATGAATGCTTGACGAGATTTACAAGTATTAGCATTAATTGAATAAGATGACTAATGTAATCATGTTAACAATATATAATCTGATTGGAACCTCCTTTGTGTGTGGTTTCCAATTCAATAATAAGAGTTTATACTATACTTGTTTGATATACCATTAGTGGAACCTCTAACCTTGACATTTGTTATTATTATTGTTTAATCTTTACATTAATATTTCATCTCTAAGTTCTCATCATCATCATCATCTTCTTCTTCTCTTTCTTTATTATTATAATTATTAGTATTATTAGTATTACTATTACTATCCTTACATTAATATTTGATCTCCAAGTTCTCATCATCATCATCTTCTTCTTCTTCTCTTTCTTTATTATTATTATTATTATTACTATTGTTGTTGTTGTTATTGTTGTTTTATAATTTTTTTTTATAATTTGTACAATTAACCTCCTTGTGGTTCGACCCCGGTCTTGCCGGGTTATTTATTACTTCGACACTCCTGCACTTGGGAGAAGACATCAATCTTTTAGTCGTGTCACAAAGCAAGAGGCTCAAGAAAATGATAAAGGTTTTATTGAGAAAAATTTATCTTCTTTCTCATCACTTATTTTATCAACATGAATTATAATAAGCTATTTGTTCACGATATCATAACTCTTGTGAAAGAGTTTTTTGCATTTTGATAGCTCTACTTATTTGTTTGCGTTGCTTGCTTAATTATATATTACTTTTAAAAGCCATGTAATACAAAGTATGGCTCATAGCTATAAAATAAAGGTATTCATAGACTCAAAAAGCTTTTCAATTTTTTTAAAGATTGAGAATCACTACTATTTGCTTGACTTATTATATCATTGAATCTTTTTTCTCCACATCTTTTTTTATATGCCCTTTTTAAATACTTTGGTTAGGCATCCTGATTTTGTAGGATGTGATCCTAGTAAAGTTTTTTATAAAATAAAAACTTATTCAAACTCAAATAGGAACTACACAGGATATATTTTTTATAACATGAAAGGAATAACATATATGACCTTTTATCATTTCCATAGAGAGCGGTGAGAACCAATAAATTTAAACTTCATCTAGTGTAATGATTTAGATTTATAAAGAATTGTACATTATAAGTCTATAACTACCGAATTCACTACATGTCATTATGCATACAAATAAAACATAATTCAAGAGATATGGTGTAAAGGTAGCTAAAGGTTTTACAACTTCATATCTTTTAGTTAAAAATTATGTGGTCATCTCAAAATGAGAATTGCTTGAATCTCTTACTTGTTTTTTGAAAAATATTTTGGAAAGAGGGTTAAATCTAGGTTATGAAACTTGTTATTCCAAAATTTCTGACCTTGACTTAAGCTAAGTCCTTTCTTATAGTCACTTTTATAGTCTTGTTATGTATCCTCTTAATTCACTTAGTTTTTTCACAGTTAAGTCTTAAGTGATCTTTATTAAGAGATCTTTTAATTATTAGAGCCTCCTCTACACAAAAAAAATATGAGCTTTTTTTATACCAACTCTATACTTTGGAAGTGCTTTTTCTAGAGAGAATTTCAAGTATTAAGTATAAGTCCTAACATACAGACTTATCCCAATCTTAGTCTCTACAACTATCAAAGTAGAAAGTTATTACCTAATCATTGTTGTTAGAAAGTTTAGCCTTTGTTAATGTCCTCTTGTAGTATTCCTTCATAATCATATGAATTGCCATTTACAAAGTAAAGCTAATGCTAAGATTTCTAATGTGACTAAAATTTTTTAGGGATACATCAAGATTAGTTCTCAATTCCTTATTTTGTCTTGCACATGGTTTGCTACTATAACTAATAAGTTTATGACTTCAGTGGGTTCCCATTTATGAAATGGATTTTATTGAGAAAAATCTTATGAGAGCCATTGCGAATTTTGAGGTATATTTCCCCATAAAAGTTTATATTAGTATTTGAAAATAGAAAACATAAGGTTTCTGAATCGATGCTTGTCTAAAATGAGAATATAAATTAAAGGTCATTACATCAACCATATATAAAAGTAGAAAGGTGTTCTATTTGTATGTAAAATTTCTATATAGGATTGTGTGTTGTATTTTTGATATTGAAGGAAAAGTGTTTGGAATACCAATTATGGATGATATGATAAAATTATGTATGTTGTTAAGAATTTGATTAAGCAGTTAGTTTATTGGTTTTTGAGAAATTTAAGAAGTTTTTGAGAAATTCAAGAAGTTTTTGAGAAATTCAAGAAGTTGATCTTAATTTTAAATTAATTGTGTTGCTTCAATGTTCTTAAATTTTGATAAATATATTGAATGAGGTTATAGTAAATTGCATATGAAATGGGGAATTTGAATATATAATTTGAAAAGAATTGGCATGAAGAGTAGAATTGATGTGGTATGGCTAAGTTATAAGCCTATGTGGGTTTGAGCTAGGCTAATAATGGTTGAATAAAAGATAAAAGATCAAGTTAATATTGTTGTGTTTCTTTGTTAAATGAAAGTACAAGAATCATAAATGATATGAAATCTTTGTATAAAAGAAAGTATAAACGTGTTGTACCTTATGTAAGAATAAGAAATTAAATGTTATCTACAGTCCATTGCTGGTAAGGGAAGCATCTCAGCTATGCAGGATGAGTCGAATTGATCAAATTTATCCTCTTTGGATTGGTGCACTTTTGGCTAAGCATTTTTTTCTTGTTGGACATAATCATTAAACAGATTGTTTGCATATGTAGAAATTTTTTGTAGATTGGAAATATCTTAAAGAGTAATTATGCTCTAGTTGTTTGGAAAGTTGTTTGCCTACCCAAGAAAGAAGGGGTTCTAGGTCTGTTTGATATCAAAGCTCGTAAAAAAAGCTCCTTTGCTAAGTAGTTATGGAACATCCATCTCAAATCTGATTCTGTATGGATTCATCATTATTATCTTTCTAATGTCTCTATTTAGGATGTTTTATCTCAATGAACTTCTTAGCCTTTATGGAAGTTTATTATCTCTCACAAGGACTAGTTTGTTGCAGCCTGTTGTAGCCACCTTTAAGCTATTGCTTTGATGTCTACTTAGAGCGGTGGTGAACTTTCTTTCACCTCTCAATCCTATGATTTCTTGTGTTTCAAATGTGACCCGATTCCTTGGGCTAAGGTGGTTTGGGAATCTTAGTCTATTCTTAAATATAACTTTATTTAGTGGCTACAGTTTTAGGCAAGCTTCGCACTTGTGACAGGCTTTGGTTTTTTCAAATTGACCCTTAATATGTGTTCTATTAAGTTGATAAAGAGTCCTATAATCATCTATTTTTTAGATGTCCATGTGCCTCTCTTCTTTGGAGGATGATAAAATCTTGGCTTCATCTGCACAGAAGAATGTCGACCATTAATAGTGCAATTCATGGTCTTTTTTTTAGCAGGAACAATACTAATAGCAGAATATGAAGAGTTTTTAATGGTATTCTTATTTATTTGATTTGGGAAGAGAGAAACAAGAGTCTTTGATAACTCTTGTAATCTAGTCTTTTTTATTTTCACAGATTCTAGATTCTCTTCTATATGATTTTGCACTTCTATGAATAGATTCTTCATCATTCAGGATGGCTGCTAGTGTTTATATGATAGATTCTATCTTTAGGTGATTCTCCTAGTTTTGGCAAGCTTTGATCTATTTGGTTTGCTGGATGGATGCTTAGTTATGGTTTCATATGATTGTTGATTAGTATTTAAAAGTGTATTTTTATCAAGGTTTTATATCATCATTTTGCACTTAAAGTATCAATAACTCCTTAACTAAAGCATGTTTTATAATAATATATCTAATACTATAAGATACCTTTAATTTGTAATAAATGTTTATTTTAAATGCAGGCCTATCACATAAATAAAAGGATTGATTGATAAATTTAAGAACTGAAATTAAAAGGACAAAGAGATGGCCAAACTTAGAAAAGAGATGTCAGTGTAGTCCAAACCGGAACACTGTTTGGTAATTGGGTCATACTTGGAGCTGTAGATCTCAGATTTAGGTCTACTTTATATGGATAGAAAGGTAAGACATAGGCCTACAACTTTCATATGGAGCCCCAGATTTAAAAAGGTTATTTTCAAGTCCAAATTGTAGCAACAATAAAGAAATCTGAATCTATCCGCCAACCCGACATTGTTTAGTATTTGACCTATATCTGAAATTGTTCTTTTTTTTTTTTCTTTGAGAGCTGCTAGCTTTTTTTCATTGATGGTGATGGATTTCTAGGGTGGGGATATATGGTTCATTAGATGTTGTTCACTTTTTGGTTATAGTTGTTTGTGATGCTGTGCATTTGCTATTGAAGATTCTTTGTTATTGGGAGTCTTATTGAAGAGCCTGCTTTATTTGGTTACAGTTCATTTCTTTGGTGTGCCTGCTAAAGTTGTTGATGTCATTTTTTAGGTTGCTGAGGTTGTTAAATCTTGTCTTGTTATTGTGTTGGGTCTCTCTTTTTGTATCTGGTTCCTACTTATATGGCCACCCTTTTTTCATTTTGTGCTACGAGTTAGGTTGGGCATCTTGTCTTAGATTTGGTTCCTCATCTAACCATTGTCAGCTAATCCTTTTAGTTTGATAGCTTTTCTTTATTGGTTTTGTTGTATTTGTCTTTATGGAATTTGTCCCTTTTTGTAAATCATGTATATGAACTTGCTAGTTCTCTAGCCATGTATATTTTTTGATCTAATATATATACTTACATATGATAAAAAAAAAATAAGATGAATGTTAAACGTAAATTATAGTGAGATATAACTAAATAGAAATTGTGGGAATTGTGATGTGTAGAAAATTAAATAAGGATAATTGTAATTATGAAATATTTGAGTATGGACATAATACCAAGTGAAATCGAATGATAACATGAATATAGGTCCTTTAAAAGGAGCTTGGTTGAAAATAAAAAGGAGGTAGGTGCGCATCACCTTGTTTTTTTAATTATAATAATGTCAATACAAATTTTCTATTATTTGTGAAATGCATCTTGAAAAGAAATGAATGAAACAATTAATAAAAAAAATTTTAAACTGCTATATAAGTGGGGGCTATTGATAAAAATAAACAAAAGTTATTTAAGTCGGCCACATATGCCGAGCTATTGATAAAAATTATTTTAAGTCAATTGCATGAGTAGGGGCTATTGATAAAAATATTTTAAGCCACCCATTTAAATGGGAGCTATCAATAAAAAAAAAATGAGCTTTTTGTATAAGCGGAGGCTATTGATATGAGAAGTCAAGTCGGCAAGAAACATTAGTTTTTTTTTTAAAGGTAAGCCAATTGCATATACGAGGGTTTGGGGTAAATTAAAGAAGTATGTTACAAGGGTTTGGGGTAAATTAAAGAAGTATGTTATTGACATAATAATTATATGATTGTTAGAGGGACAAGTTGATGATGTGTAATCAAAAGAAAATTATTCTTTGAAAAGACAAATGATGTATTTTATTTGTAATGTTAAGAATTTTCATTATTGGGGTGTATATTTTATTAAATAACTAATTATGTGCATGTGTATTTCAAATCTATCTTATTTGTCATTGCAATAGTAGCTTAATAGTTAAGATTTTTTATTACATTAGGTAGAATTTCGTTATTTATTAAATATTTTTAGAATTTTGTTAATATCATATTTTGTTTGTAATTAAATGTTGTGTATTCTTAACCATATATTTCAAAATTATAATTGGTAAAGTAGTAATTGTTACCTAAATTGTATTTTATGTGCATATATGTTATTTTATATTAATCCAATGGTCACATGAACACTAAACATATTATTGCATATTGGTTATGGTTTGATTTATGGATTGATGATATGCATTAGACTACCTATGAGATGACAAATGGGCTATGTTATGTAGTGATGGATGGGTGTGTTATGGTGTGGTGTTATTTTTATGCAAGTTATTACATGATGAAATTTTAGAAAAGGTTTTGTATAGGAAAAACTCTACTTAAATTTTATTAAACTTGATAGAGTTATTCAATTAATATGAATAATTATTGGCTCATTAAAATATTGGGAATATGAGGATACAAGTGGATGCAAATTGAGTGTACTATAGTGTTGGAAATATATAAATCATTAGAAAAATATGGAATTGAAAATGCATAATCAATTGATATTCCATCTTTTGTATTGGAATTGGCAACTTACATCAGAAGCAAAAGAAATAGTAATCCATATAACAAGAATTCATATGCAATGACAAGTTGGCATGATAAATGAAAATAGGAATTGTTTTGAATAAGAGATGTCATGACATGCACAACATCAAATAAAGGAGCTGCCTCCTAGAATTGAAGGGTATTTAGGTTTAATCATAAAGTTATGATTAGAGTGTTTAGGAGTTGCCACCTAATATTATGTTCACTAAAAAGCCTAATAGTCTACTTGAGTCTGGGTAAGGGTATTAGTAGTGCAAAGAGAAGACAAATCACACCTAATGCGTCTTATCTACGGCAAGCTACATCATTAATTGATTGTTAATCTAAGACATGTTTCTATTTGTTGGTATCATCTAAGGTTCAAGATAGAGCTCCTTTCGTGAGGAAGTCTTTTAATTGAGTTAAATTATAACCATTCTAAAGCCTAATTTTTAGCATCGCATTTATTTTCTATTTTTGTATCTTTAATACCTAAGGGTATAGTTTATAGTGTAATTTTATACCCTCAAATATTAAAGTCTATAACTAAATCTTAATACTCTACATATTACTTAAAAAAAATTAATTGTTATGGGATTTTTTGGATTTTGTCCAAAACATAAATGATAATCATAAATTAGTTACGATATTATTTTTGCAAGATAAAAAAGCAATCTTGTTTTTAAGAAAATATGCATGAAGAACCTTTAGAATTTGGCTATATGCATGAAAATAAAACATATTTTTTGTATTTTTGAATTAAGAAAATCTTTTGATTTTTTTTGGAATTTTTTTGAAGTTTCGGAGAAAACCAAGTATTTTTAATACCCGGTCAATATTTTACAGTGTAAGTCTACAAACTGATCTTAAAATTAAAGTCTTGAAAAAAAGTATACCTTTGTGTTTTCTGAAATAAAAGAAAGGTTTTTAAATTTTTGAATTTTTTCTTGACATTCTAGGGAAAAATCATGTATTTTTAATACTTGTTCCATAACTTACAATGAAAGTTTACAGTTCATATTAGGCAACCAAAAAAGACCTCATGTCTTATGAAAAAAATTATATGCCAAAAACAACCTTAAATCTTGGTTAGGCTGGGCCTATTAGGCCCAAGGCCCAAGTTTATATGTATGGGTTAGGATTAGGTTTAGCCTTGTATGTTTTTTTTTTTTATGGGTTGGACCAACCTAGCCCAGCCACGTGGAACAGGCTTGAATGGGGTCCAGCCTATTCTTTCGCTGCCACTAGCCCATCTCAATGGTGGCTTAAGAAGACGATTTGGCAGTAAAATGCATGTTACTAGCATGTCTTTTTTTCATTTTTCTTAAGCTTATACACAAACAAGAGGAGATAATGATGTTACTTGGATGAGAAGGGAATGTTGACTTGCTATTGGTGGCACCATCATTGCTAGTGGTGGCTCATAATGGTCGTTGGAGAGGGAGAAAGATGGCCAATTGGGCAGCTGAAAAAGTGATGTTTATATGACTGATATTTTTGCTCTCTTTTTTTCCTCCTCATTTAATTTTGCATGAAATTCACCCTTATTTATAAGGTATGAAAGAGGGACATCTAGTCTTTATTAGGCATGAATCTTGACCTTTAATTTAAATAGGGAGGATCCTGACTTTTAGCCAACAGTCACCATCATAAGTTGGAAAGGTTAGTCAAGTTAGCTTTTATGGGTCAACTTTGCAACAGGTTCAGGGCTTCTAAGGGACAATTTTTTCCCTTAAGTTTAGATACAATGAAAGCTCATGAGGGTGGTATCTTGTTTTTTTCTTGTATAATGAAGGTATAAGAGAGAAGGAAGGTTTGAAAGGTGGCATCAGAATTGTTATATATGATTGTCATCAAGTCAAAATTAAAGGTAATTAGTGGCCACACAACATGTCTTCTGATTTTTTTTTTTTACTTGACATTGACCAATGCAACACTATTTTGAACCAAAACAATGTTTGCGTTAGGACATAGCCAAAACACATTATTTCATTACAATGAAACAACGTGTTTTGATTTGAATTGGGTCATTAATTTCCTTTTTAATTTCAACCCTTAATCTTCTAATTTATTCAATTAGATCTTTAATTGGATTTTGATTTCAATAATCAATTCAATTTTCACCCTTACAAAGCTTTAAAAACACCCCTGGATTTAAGGGTATTTTTTAAGTTGGTCCTCTATCATGGGTACCTTCAATTTAGTCCCTAATTGGCCTTTAAAGTTCTAATTTTTTTAATTTCATCCTTGTTTTCAATTGAATTGGGTTCTCAAATTCACATGCCTTTTACAAAAAGGTCCTTGGTTCTAAATTTCATTGATTTGGCCTTTAATTGACCTCTAAAATTTTGATTTTCTTTCAATTTTATCCATGGTTTTACCCAATTAAGTTTGGAAAAATTAAATTTGGTCCTCTAAAATTTCAATATTTTCAATTAAGCCTAAATTAAGCTTCCAAGTTTATTTTTCACCATTAAGTTTCGAATAAAATTAATTTAACCCATTAAACAATAATTATGTCATTGCACCTAATTAAATATTTTGATTTGACCCAAATTAATTTTTAAACTTAATTAAACCTTTAATTGGACCATGATTAAATCAAATTAGCATATTAAAAATTTAATTAAGTCCTCAAACTTAATTTTTATACAGATTTGTCTAGTAATCAATTACTTTGATCTTGAATCTCCATTGTGTTTTTAGTATTAGGTACAATGGAGTACAACTAAGCTTACAATTTTGTTCAAAATTCCTTTTTGGTTCCTCTGTGCTTTTGAAATCTTTCTTAATTTGTTTTTGTCAAGTTGTCAATTTTTTTTTTAATTTTTTCTGTTTTGAATTTTAAAAGAAAAGGATAATTTTAAGAAAACCCCAAAATTATGTCATGACAAGAGATTGATAGACATTAAAAAATACAGATTTACCCTATGTTTATGTATATGACATTATTAAATGATGAGAAATACATTCAAAGGTTGGGACATGGCAGTTGATACAAGAGCCATTAGATATGATCCAATACACTTGTGAAATAAAAAGCAGATGTACTGATGAGAAATCAATAATATTTATTTTAGGATGGTTCGGTTCAAAGAGAATCATCTATGTCCGGAGTTATCTCTCTACCATTTCCATCGAGGATGCCATCGTATAAAGGCGTCCAACAGGATAGGATAATCCAGTAGACTCCCATCTATGGTGCTCCTAGGGGCACTTATATCATATCAAGATACTGCATATTTAGAGTATATTGTGAGGCTGTTATTTCTAGTATGATAAGAGTAGCAGGTACTGCAGGTAGAGATGATACCCTCACTCTAGTGCATTAGGTAAAAAATATGTGGGAGATGGAGTGGGTTCCATATCTATAAAAGGAAGATGCTGAAATAATTGGGCATTGGTTTTAGAAAATGGAAGCGTCACTTTACTAAAATTCCAGCGCCAGAGAGTGTGTCAGTAAATTGTGTAGCATAATTACTGTCAAATAGTACTCAAACATGGTGGGCGACAATGAGAGAGAGAAGAGCAGAGGGATTATTATCTTGGATAGATTCTTTGACAAAGTTTGAGACCAGGTATTACTTTAGATATTATAAGAGTAAGGAACATGAGTTTCTGGGCCTTAAACAAGGGAGTATGACAGTATCAGAGTATAAGAGACAGTTTCAGGATCTTTTAATCTTTGCTTTCACATTAGTTCCCATTGAGCAGCATCGGATTAAGAGATTGAGGGATGGGCTCAGACATGAGCTTAGAAAAGGGTTAGTCATCCTTTACCCAAGATTGTTTGGGAACCGGTAGAGGCCACTCGGTTTATAGAGTCAGTTTTAGAAGGGTAGCAAGGCAAAATAGAATAGGGCCCATACTTTCTAGAAAAGAAAAGAGAACCTAGATCACAATTTAGTAGGCAACTTCTCCTTAAAAAGGGAGGAGGCGGTGAAAAGAGGCCTTACCGGTCGTTTAGGAGTAGAGGAAATATCTTGTCTAAAGGAGCTCCTTGAAGACCACCTTAGTCTCTTGGAGGAGGGTTCTTGGGAGGACAGTCTCATCCCAAGGCTAGTCTGGTAGGGAGTTCTATTGGAACTGTAATACATGGGATGTCTACATTCCCATATTATGAGTGTTGTAATCAAAAGCACCCTGATGATTGCTCTTTGACAGCTGAGAGGTGTTACATACGTCGGCATGAAGGACATAGATAAAGAGACTGCAAGTTTTTGGACAGAGGTTGTTATCAAAGTGGTGATTTGAGACATTTTAAAAGAAATTGCCCACATAGTATTCCTGAGAAGTCTTATGGGTATTGACCGCCAGCTTAGACCCAACAACAGTTAGTGACTGTGGACGAATCGTGAAGGCTTGCTTAATCTAGAACGAGTGCTTGTAGGGGTCGGCCTCGAGTACAAGAGAAGACTCGGGGAGAGTCTATAAGTGGGTTGAAATGGGTTTGAAATCTAATTTAATAAATGTTATGTCTAATCAATGGGTTTTTTTCAAGAGGGATAACATTAAGCAAGCATTTGAGATATTTGGAGGAAAAAAAGGGGGGTCAGCTGAAAATGTATCTGGGCTATTCTTTAAGCCTGTTAGGAGTGATGATTATAAACGTGCATACACAGTTCCATGATTAAAGGGTATCATAAAGAAGATAGGTTGAATTAAACAAAGATGTTGGTGAGCAGAATAAAAGAACAGGGATTGGTTCCCAATACCAAGACATACTTGTCATGTTGATTGGCATTGTAAAGCCAGGAATTGTGAAAGAGCATCTAAGTTGCTAGATTAAATGGGTGAAGAAGCTTTCAGTACGAGTATTTTCACACAAAATGCCTTCATAAATAGCCTCTGCAAAAAAAAGGAAGGTTTCTAGAAACCTATAAACTATTTAAGAAAGGATTTTAACGTGAATTACTAGCTGATACAGTAACATATACCATTCTCGTAGCTGCGCTCTACAGGCAAGTTGACACCAGGAAGTCCCTCGCATTAATTTTTCAGTAAAGTGTTCAAAGGTGGAGTACAACTGAATATGAATACACATGACACATTGATTGCCGCCTTCTCAAGGGAGTAATGGAATAAGGTAAATAGCTTTTGGCGGAAACTATGGGTCTTGGCTTGGTTCCGGCGATGGAAACATAAATATTCATGATGTGAGAGTACTGTCGTGATGAAAAAAGCTAGAGGAGCCCTAAAGTTTTTTAAAATAGGATGAGTGACCATGCCTGCATACCAAATAGTCTTACACAAGAGGCTCTAGTAAGTGGTTTTCGTGAGTCCAAGTTTGATGAGATATGAATCTATGGTTGACAAAGGGTTATCCTAGGCCTAGCTAGGATTATTTGGCAGGAGTCCAAAAGTAAAATAATAAGATAATATATATATATATATATATATATATATATATATATATTAATTTATTAACATATGAGTTGTAAAAATAAAAAAATAAATGATTTAATTTTATTTAAAGAATTTACTACAAATATACAATGACCCTTGTATATGGTAAAATGTTTAAAGTAATACCAAATTGAGCTAAAGTTACAAAGTTAATTTCATCTTCATAATGTATTCATCACTTTAATTTTGTTGGTCTTTATACCTATCAAATATAAACATACAAAGTATATAAGAAATATTAGTTAAAACGAAGAATTATTTATATTAGATAAACTTTGAAATAAAGTAAAAAAGAATAAAGAATGATTTTTACATATTTATGTTAATTATGGTTGTCATTCTTTCATAGAATAGAAATCATCAATTATCATATTAATTATAAATCTTTCAACAATTTTTTTATATATAGACAATCAAATAATTTACAAGAAAATTATCCTCTATCTGATTATGAAGTCTTGTTTTAACAATTTTTATCGTTGAAAAAGTTTATTTAGTAGTGTTCAACTTAAGAAAGAGTAAAAAATAATCTCAAATGAAATTTTTCTTAGTCAAAATAATCTTTAGGATGGAACTTGTCAACAGGTAAGTATAAATCTTCAATACTGAGAATTTATAGCTATTTTTAAGATTTAAAGTTGTGCTCAACTTAAGAAGCTCGATCGTCAGCTCATTGAATATATTATTTAGCTCTTGCAATTATTGATCAATAATAATTGTAAATACATTAACTTGATAGTAATGCTCAACTATTACTGATTTTGTTTTATGTTGTAAATACATTAACTTGATAGTGATGCTCAACTATTACTGATTTTGTTTTATGGAGAGATAGTCCGACACTAGAAAAACAAGCATCTATATCAGAAACTTCAATGTATTGATGCTTACAAAATGATGTCACTTCTTCTAAAAAAAATCCCTACTATTATCTCTTAACTTCTAAATTGAAGTCTTTATAGTAGTTACCAAATGAATAACATTTAAAATGTCTTGAGATTTTTGTTGCAATGCTTGTTAAAGCATATCAGTAATTCCCATAACATTTTTCATTATATGTAAGATAAATGCAAAATCAAATGACATTAGCAACTTAAATGAAAAAGCCGCATCACCATGTTAAAAATAAATAAATCCATCTAAAGCAATATTTTTAAGAACCAAGCAAGTTGACTCATATATTTTTATCAATTTGAAAATTGATTTGAAGTGCGAACTCCATCTATTATCTCTAGGTCCTTGCAAACCACCTACTTGATTAACTCATTTGCCCGTTTCAATCTCACCAATATCAAATGTTCAATTGTAACTACTTGAAAAGCCCGTAATTAATTATTACACTTGTAAGAAATACTAAAAATTTTAACAATAAAAATCAAATTTTAAAAGAAAGTATGAACATTAGATATTTCTGTAATTGCAGCAATAAAAGCCAATTGTAATTTATAAGCTAAGCAATATAAATAATATGTATAAGGATAATCATTAATAAATAAAGCTTGCAAACTATTTCACTCTCCATGCATATTACTAGCATCATCATACCTTTGACCCTTAATATTTTAAATAATAGGATTGTGATGAAATAAAATAAAAAAAATCTCTTCCTTAAGAGTTGAAGCGATTATATCTTTAACATAAACTATATCAAAAAATCATTCTTGTATAAATCTATTTATATCAACAAACCTAATAATAAGAATCATTTGCTTATGTATCTTGAGTTTCATTAACAATTAAATAAAATTTTGCATCACCAATCTTATAATGAATTAAAGACTAAACATTTCTAGAAAAGACATGTAATATTTCTTTTTAACTTCAAACTATTTTTTTTTTTTTAGTATTGATAGATGTTATGACTAAAGGGAGAGAGTGAATGAAAGGTTGTCGGTAGTGTGGTTGATTAGAGAAAAGATGCTAGCTAGTGATTGGTGTTAAAGGTTGACGATAGAGAAAGAGATGTAGATTAGTCACTTTTTTTTTTTTTTTGTATTTTCAGCAACATTTATATATAGGCAATTTGGATATTAAATTCTATAATGTAAACTTGTAATAATTTTTTCAACTTTTTGATTGATTAAGTTTTTTGGTCAACTTAATATATAAAGTGTTATTGATTATATAAACAATAGGATGTAAAATGAAATTTTTAAGAAAATAAAAGGAAAATATTATCACATTCAAATTTTAAGAGGGTTAAGATAATTTTCCCTAAATATTTCTTACAATTTTATATCGTAGATCCTATTGAAAAAAAAGTCTATGTTTCTAACTTTACTTCATAATAAAGATTAATTTATAATTTTAAATATATGATAATTAATTATTATGAATATGTGGAATTAATATGTTAGTATCTCTTATTATTATATGAAATATCTCTCTATCAAATACTAAGTGATATATATAACTTAAATTAGATAGTTGTATATTCTATTGAAGTGCATGATGTAAGTCAATCTGAAATAAATAAAAACACATAATTCAATATTATATCCATGATTTTTAAACATAGGAGAGATTTTGGATGATTTTTTTATATGAAAAATCTTACTAATCATTAACAATTTTCTAATTAGTCAATGATATAATTCTAAATTTTTAAATTGTATTTAGTATTAATATTTTAAATGTGAATTAGAAAATAAAATTATTAGATATACGAGATTTCAATAGAATGTTATTTTACGAGATTTTTAAAAAATTTAAAGAGAATTTTTAAAAACTATGTAAAAAACTTGGATGAGAGATCGGGTAAATGGCAGAGTTCCCTATAAATAAAAAAGACCCTTCACCTAATTCGAACAGATGCAAGTGTACTAGTGTATTTGTAGCACTAGAGGGCAGAGGCCTTCATTTAGAGTAGACCCCTCCATCTCTCTCTGGTCTTTTGGAGCTAGCGAAGGTCCTCGATTGTCTAGTTAGTGGGCATATGGCTTGCCACAGAAAACCATGTAAATGCAATTCCCTGCCTTCAGCTTTCGGCCCCTCCCTTCCTCTAGTTGTTTTCGTTCTCACCTTCGAGTGTGCAAAGCAATAAAGCATAGGACAAACCCTCGTGTCATGCGCTTTTGTGGAATCTTTCACTATGTCCTGCCCTCATTGCAATACAAAACTTCTAGAGTAGATCATGTTGGATTTGGATTTATGGGCAAATCCAAGTTCAAAACCTACTTAAAGGAGTTTGAAGAAAATTGTTCCTGAACAGTTTTATGACGGTTTTTTAATACAAAATTAAGAGAATTGTACAAGTTTTAAAAAATAAGATGATAAATAATAACTTTTTTGATCAAATGAGTATGAATACTTTTCTTAATTTAAAAAGAGATATCTTTATTAGTGTCTTATTAATTCCATCTCATGAACCTATATATATACATGTTAATATTTAATTTCATTTTATATTTTGTACATACTCGAACATTTTATAATTACAATTATCCTCATTTAATTTTTAAGATATCGCAATTCTTATAATTTCTACTTAGTGGTTTCTCATTATATTTAATATTCAATTTCTTATTATTCCATAAGATACAATACATTTATATTTTCTTTAATACCAAGATTTCATAACAACTATAATTCTCTTACTTCTAATTATAAAAAAAACAAAACAATACTAATACTAACTCGATGTTTTCTCTTTTATTCAACTATTATTAGACTAATTTAAATCTACATAGGCTTATAACTTAGCCCAGCAAAATCAATTCAACTCAACATGCTAATTCTTTTCAAATTATATATTCATATTCCCTATTTCATATGTAATTTACTATAACCTCATTCATTATATTTATTAAAATTCAAGATCATTGAAACATCACAATTAATTTAAAATCAAGATCAACTTTTTCAATTTCTTAAAAACTAATGAATCAACTACAAAATCAATTTCTTAACAACATATATAATTTTATCATAATGTCCATAATTTGTTATTTCAAGCATTTTTCCTTCAATATAAAAAACATAACATACAATTCTATATAGCAATTTTACATACAAAATAGAACACCTTTCCATGTTTATATATAGTTGATGTAATGACCTTTCTAAATTTATTTATTTTTAACAAACTTTTGACACAATTTTCTTTATATAAAACATTACTCAACTTTTGTTTTATTGTATTGAATCTTATAGAAAGCAAAGTATATTCCTTTCAAAACATTCAAAGTGGCTTCAGGCTCACCTCTCATCAAAATACATGCTTAAATCCTAATCCTTTCACAATACACTCTTCACATAATTCATACAATATATTTGCATTACATAACTAATAATATAGGAAAATCAAAAAAGTAGTTCTTAAAAATCAACTTACTTAAATGATTACATTAATTAATTTTAAGTTTTCAGAAGTTTACAAGCCTAAAACTCTTTATTTCCTAGACTATTTATATAAGTAAATGAAGATTGGATAATCTAAGATGAGGAGGTGCTCATAAAGTACATGTAAAATAAAATTATATTTTGAAATATATGTATGCATGTACTACTTCCATTGAACTTTTAAGACATTTTATTCTCTTTATTTTCTAGTTTTTATATCGACAATCAAATATGTTCCTCCTTACCATTTACAATAAACAATCCTTAATTCTACTTGTTGTCCTTAATTTCCTTTGAAAATGAAATATATTAATTATTTTAGAAGATATTGGATTTAATTCATGTAACTATATCCTTACTCTAATGACATATACTACTGATCTTTACAACATTTCCAATAACCTTTTTAAAGGCAATTTAATCCTTAGGATCTTAATGTTTTGCTTTGAAGGTGAATCATGCATTATCCAATCCCAAAAGCAATTCAAATATTAAAATATATTATCCTTGTTTATCTTACGATCATATATTAATATTTTATTTATTTTGATAATAGTAATTAAATAAAAATGGACTAATACGATTTAGTTTAAATAGGTCTATATGAAGATCATATCATAGGGCATAAGAAATTGAATGAATAAACTCATTAATAAATTCTAGATATAAAGCAAGTAAAACTTAGTTCTTAAAAATTCATTTTAATATTTATTATTAAATCTTTATATCTTACTCAATAACAAACTAAAATGAATTCAAACACTTTACATTGTATGCAAAGATTTTGATATTGAAAGATTCTACTAAGATAATGAATGGATATTATTTTGAGGCATATAACTCTCATGTTATCGATAATTGTTATCAAATTCATGTTATTGATAATATATACATGATGTAAGGTTTAGATCAAGATCACCAAAAACAAAGATACACTTAAGGAGAGAAAAAGATCCAAAGTTCATAATTTTAACATAATTTCTCTATTAGTTTTATTGACAAATAAAGTATAACACCTGCGAAATTTATTGTTTGTAACTAGTAGCTTCTCCCATGTTTTGTTGTTTACCTCTTTTATCATTGAAATTTTTTATTTATTATTGTTTGATCATCTTATTTAATTTCTTTTCAATTTTATCCTTTTAAATTTTGTTTCCATGGTTTTATGTTTTAACATATATATATTCTCTTTATTATATTTTGATCATCGCATTTAATGTGTTGTTAAAAAAAAATTGAAAAAATAAAGACCAAACTTAACATAAACAATAGAGCTCCCTTTACAAAAAGCATGAAAAAAAATTTAATTTTACCCCTTACATTCTAAATTATACACATTTGGTCCCTATTATTTTAATTTTTTTCTTCTAATTTAGTCCTTGAATATTAAGGAAAGAGATAGAAAGTCATCAAAAAAACCGATAAGATAAAAAGTTTTCAATAAGTGACATTATTTTATAATAGAATTATAAATTATACACATTCATTTGTTATGTTGTATTTTACTAATGAAATACTCTATTGGTAGTTAAAAATTAATTTTGCTAGCATGACTTTTACCGACAAGTTCATAAATGGGTACTATTTATCAAAAAACTTTCCTCGGAGATTCTTGATCTGTTTATAATTTCATTGGTAATATAACCAGCAATGGATTTATAGATAGAAAAGGCACGCCAAACAAAAAACATTACTTTATTCTGTTTGTATATCCGTTGATTAATATGACATATAACCGAAAAGAAAGACCGTTTGTAAGTTTATTGGTTATTTTTTTTAATATTACTGAAAAAATTAAATCACTAGTGATTAAACAGTAGTAGTGAAATTTTCAGTAATATACTGACCGATTTAATCCATCAATAAGATTGTCAATAATTTTAATAAAATATTTTAAAAAATCTAATAAACAAAGTAGAAAATAATTAAAAGAAATTAAATCAAAATCAAAATTTATCAGTTCAAATATAATTCATTTGGAAGATAAAGGTTATTGGAGGGGAAGTAGGTCATTGCCGGGACTAGGGGGTTATAATAGGGAGCATATGTATTTCTCATGTGTGATTTTAGTTTCATATACAATCATTGGAGTTTGGTTGTCTTAGCACTAAATCATTGCATCTAGAAAAGCCACCCTTTAGATACTTTATACCTGATATAAGGCTATCCAATGCCATAGATAACCTTTACAATTGATTTTGCATGGGAATTTATACCTGACATAAGGCTATCCAATGCCATAGATAACCTTCTATAGTTTAAAGGTCACATGCCTTGCCACTCTTTCATACCCTGACTTGCTTCTCTAGGTTATCTTTGCACCATGAATACGCTACATATGGCTGGAATAATAAGAAACATAACTTGGATTCTATTTGGTCACTTATTCTTTCATTGCCACTACTCTAGCTTAGTATGAGGAACCATCAACAACAAAGCTAATATGCAATGGCTTATCAGTTCTTGGCATCATCTATTTCTCTAAGCTTTCAACTTACCAAAAGAAGAAAAACACCATCCATATGATTGCTCGCCTCTTTTTATCCACCATGATCTACTTTATATGGTAGGAAAGGAATAACAAAATCTTTAGCAACCACTACTAGCCCCCTAAAACAACTGGTGAGGAAATCTACTAGTTTATAAGAACTCATATAATAAACATGGAGCACAAATGCACCATCATAGCAATGATTCGAGATGCTTGGAGCCTCTTAGATCCTTAAAGTAATGCTTTAATGGTTGCATTTCTTTTTCAGATTT
Source organism: Populus euphratica (assembly GCF_000495115.2). Lineage (NCBI taxonomy): Eukaryota > Viridiplantae > Streptophyta > Magnoliopsida > Malpighiales > Salicaceae > Populus > Populus euphratica. The sequence continues at coordinate 165,881 of NW_011500223.1, forward strand.
CTAGTTTGTAGTTTTCTTTTCAGAATTGACTAGTTATTTTTGGGATGTCGCATATTCCAGTCTCCTAGCCTATTCTTATTTTAAACTTCTCTCTTTCTTTTCCTTTTCCTTTCTTTGTTGTTCCCGTGCCTGTTATTTCAATTGGTTTTTCTTCTTGTTTTCGATTTTCCAAGAGTTATGCCTCTTATTTGTAATTTCTTTCTTCTTCAATACAATTAAAGCTTTTTTAAAAAAATATGGGTCATGTAAACTTCAACTTGTTGATTTAAAATTGCCTTAAACTCCAAAGTTTGTTATAGCCAGTTTTAGATTTATAACGAGCATGCCCACACTTGATCAAATCTACATTTACAATGTAAGACATCATGCATGAGTTTGAATATATATTAATTTTTTGGTATCGTAGACCAAGGGATTTCATCATGAATATAATAGCATAGAAGTTTTTTTTTAACCTATTATCTTCAGGTAAAATGCTTTCATCCATTGGATAATTTTGTTGTAACCAACCTTACTCAACCTATAATTTAACTTAATGGTGAACATATGTGCAACAACTGATAATTTACTGTGTTTGTGCCCGCACATCCTATAATGGTTTTATGAAATCTTTCAAAACTGGTTGCATCTACATTTGGTTCATTTTCAATGAAACATTCACTTCCATAACCCTAATTCATTCTCATCGCATCTATAATCATATTTCTATACATATTACTATTATCATCTACAACTTCATGCGTGTTGCTAGAACTAGAAGTTGACACAACAGTCTTTTCTATTATGGTTTTGTAAGGAACATGTGGTTCTCTATATACAAACCAACACAAATATTTCTCTGTGAACCCTTTCTGCAAAACATGCTTTGTTACAACATTTAGATAAATAAACTTTTATTTTTACACCTCTTACATGAACATCTAATACTGTCTTTACTAATATTTCTCATATTAGATAGTGTGTAATTAATAAAACCCTAAATTTTATTACAATAATCCATCATACACAACTCTACGGGTGAATCTTGATATTTTCATGAACAATCATCCATTACTTATATCAAACCTATATAAAATATTGAAGACAACATATATTAATTAATTATGTGAACTAAAAAAATTAGCTAACATTGGTTTAACTTAAACTTATTCAATATATTTTAATAGTACTCTTAAATCATTATCAATCATTTATATAAATTTAAATTTCTACACACTTACCTAAATTTTCAATTCAAGAACAAAATTGACAAAATATAAAATATACCTATTAAATAAGTCATTATTTATTTCATTACAAAACACCCAAGTCACAAAATTAAAATCAATTTCTTCAAATTAAAAACAAATATAATTTTTTTTAAATCTCAAATAAACCCTAAGATGTAGAAATCATAAATTCATACAACAAATTTTTATTAAAAAAATATAAACAAGTAAATACCCAAACAAACTACATATACTACAAAAATATACAATAAAAATTATCATTTTAAAATTGAGTTCAAACAAAAAAAATAAATATTTTTGCTTACTTGATGTAGGGAATCTTAAAAAAAAATGAATTAGAACATCGATGCTGACAGACTTAGTATTAGGGTGATTATATTTGTGGTAATGGAAGGTTGATTTGTGATAAAATAAAGGGAGAGGATTTGTTTTTTTTCTGCAAAGAAAATAAAGGAAGAAGAACAAATGGAAGAAGGAAAAAGAAAAGGTTTCTCACCAAGTTATATCTTAAATATTAATGATGAATTTACAAACGGATTTTACCAACAAGTTTATTTTGTTAGTAATTTTATCTGTGTAAATAACACGTCATTGTAACTTTTGGCTTTTTTAATTCCTTCTTTTCCTACATTAATCATCTAAATAAACATTAACAAAGTGTTTACAAGAGACAATACTTTCGGTACAGTTCACCACAATTTATCAATAAAAATATTTTTTTTAATATTTCTATTTATATTTGTTAATTTTTTAGTAGTGTGTCAAACAACTTGTCATTTATAAATAAAAAAATAAAGCAGATAATATGTTGTTTGCTTTTTAAAAATATTTATACCTGTTCTAGATCTTTTTTTTATATATAGGTTAATTACGTGAGCCTAGCTTATTTGGCCCCAAAACACTTGGCTTTTTTTTTTAATTTTTATTTTTTAATATATTTTTTAATTAATACCTACTTTCTTATTTTTTAAATTATGTAGTTTAACTCTTTTTTTAAATAAATATATAAAAAAAATGGATTGCTGGTATAATTTTATAATACTTCATATCAATGCTCTCAATTCCATATCGATTGGAGTATTGCTTTTCTTATTGGAACGATACATTTTGGCTAGTTAACAACTTAAAAAATGCTTTATTATGAACAAACGATATGACCACAAAGAATCGATCTAAGTGCTTTCCTACACACAAGGGAATGAAAGAAGGAAAGACAGATAACGCTACAAGCGAAGAGGGTGCAAATCATAACAAAATAAGAAGAGCCGCGATACAGGGCACAACCACACAGAAAAGAAAAGCACATACATATCTTCATGATTTTGATAATGAAGGCCTATGGAAACCTTAGTTGACATCTAGGCACGAACATCGGACATGTATATATATATGTGCTTGATGTGAGTGAAGATTCCATGACAAGAGCATTAGATACTTGCTGATTTTCGAGAAATGATCCATTTGGTGAAGTTCTGAAGGGTAGCATCATCAGCTCTGTAGCACTTCTGTGTGAAATGGAGCAAGTCCGACCATGTAAAGTCTGGGTACATCCTTCTCCCTTGATTGCACACAAGATCCGGTGGTGGTCTCACCACCTTGTCTTCTTTTGGGCAAAGAAAGAATGCCAACGATCTTCTCTCCTCGTACTTGTTGACCACCGCCCTGTGCAGGCAGCTCTTGTAGGTCCCATTCGATAAGGCCTGCGAATCAAACAAAATCAGCAAAAGCAGGAGGAACCTACGGGAATTACACGCACGACTATTGTTCCCTTTGCACAGTTAATTGCTATAATTTATTAAAATAAATCAAGTAATTCCTATAATATAAAAAATAATTAAATAAGCGATTATCATGCTTGATTTGTATGTATGTATGTGT
>NW_011500223.1:169026-212950 GCF_000495115.2 Populus euphratica
GTAGAGAGAGAGAGAGAGAGAGAGAGAGAAATTTTTAAGCCATAAAGAAATTTAAGAATATGTGAATTAAATATATATTTTTTGAAACCATTAGGACTAATAGTTATTAGTTTTATTAAACTACAAAGACTGAATTATAATTAATTCTTCGAACCTTATTAAGAAAAACAACTAACTAATCCTTTTTTTTTTTTAACAAGAAATGTTCCTCACATATACAAAGGATATAAATACATAAAGGATCCAAGCATGGTATTACTTTTTCTATGCATATAATCGACGCATGACGCTTACCATACACGTGGTATTTATATGTTTTTTAATACCTACTATAAAGATATCGCCCATGTTAACATAGAAGCATGTTAGACAATAGTTAGACAGAAAATATAATAGAAAGCATGCAACGAGTGTGTGTGGTTTAACATGAGCATTGCCAATTAGACAAGAAAATTATTGGAAAAGAAATAGCTAGACAAGCAAAGAAAAGAACGCATGCATATTATAGTAGTATATGTTTTTTAAATACCTACCATAAAGGTATCGCCAATGTTAATAACAAGGGCACTTTGACGGGGTCGAACCGTCTGCCATACGTTGTTTGAAAAAACTTCTAGACCTCCGACTTTGTCTTGGTGAAGAATGGTTAGCGATGTGGGATCTCGATGAGGTCCAGTGCCTAGAGTAAGACCTGGCTCTTGACAAGGGGGGTAGAAGTTACATCTCATTATAGAGCAACCATCTTGAAAAAAACTTTTGTAATACCCTCGATCAACTCCCAAGCTGATTGCCAATAGTTCCATTATGGAGAGGGACAAACCCTTCATAGCCTCACAATATTTTAGATAGACCAAGCTACAAAAGGGAAAGAATCATATATATAATTATTTTAGTGCTAGCTAATACATGTGTGAAAAGCAGTTGAAATTATATATATATATATATATATATATATATATATATATTCTGTATCGATCTTACCCTGTTTGTTCAAAGTCCGTCCCTAAGGTAGACTTGAAAAAGTCTATCCCGATAGGATTCGGACAGTTTTCATTGTAGCCAAAAGATAACGTCTCTTTCCATGGCAATTTAGACAAATACCGATCAGCGTGTCCACTAGAATACCCCCAAATGCTACCTGGCATCCTCCGAACCCTTAGTTTATCGCAAGTTGGAAGCTTAAAGAAATTATGCATGTGATCATGGGCGAGGCTAATGAGATTGAGATCAACTCCATGATTGATCACTTGGAAAAAACCATGTTGCAAGCAAGCAGCCTTAATGATATCAGAAGTCTGCTTTATTGCCTCCTCGTCACCTCTAAAGAAGCCCTCAAGGTCCACGACTGGCTCCGTGAGCTCTTGATGAGCACCAACTAAGTCTTCTTTTGGCCAAACAAATCTTCTTGGCATACTGATTGAGTTTGTCTGTTCAAAAGGAAATAAATAAAAAACTCCCTCGATCTCTAACCTTGGAACTATAAGTGGGCTGGGAAAAGAAGTGCAAGGGCACTCGAATAATTCTAAAAACAGGTAACAAGCAAGAATTAATAGGCAAGGACATGGAATTTATAGAAAAAATTATTTCATGGACCAGATTCATGTAAACCAATATTCTAGACCGCAATATCACAGTGGCTGCCATAGTAAATCCTTAAAGTATGATTGGGTTTGGTTACTTATACCGTATCCGTTTGTTAGCAGGGAAAGAGAGAAAATAAATGATTGAATAGGGCATGTAGTGCTACACGCCTTTTCAAGCCACTCGATTGGCCATTGCGTGTAAAGGTGGCTAGGGTTGGATGCTATTGCTAAAAATGTTCACCTTTCTCAAAGAAAAAGGTCTTTAAACCTTGGTATGTGAAGATATAGGTAACTTATCTTCCGAATTACTTATAGGCATAATCAAAATCAAAGTAAAATAATAATAATAATAATAATAAATAAAGTAGGAGAAAATAAAGATAACGCATAAAACAAAGCAAAGCAATATATTTAACATACAATAATTTTAATATACAAGGGAAACATGAGGAGAAAAAATGAAGCAGTCTCTCTAATGTAGGTATAAATTAAAAATAATAATTAAACAAAAAAATATTAATTATTTTTATGAGCAAAAAATGCTATAAATGTGAGCTCTATATTCATAAATTTATTCTCTTTAAATAATAATAAACAAGCCTTCTACTTTAGAAGATTTATAAATTCTTAAACAGACTATAAGCCCTACATCAACTAAAAAACAAAACATAAACCCAAAAGTATAAAGGATTGAAGCATAAAATAAAAAAATAACAAGGAAAATAACAAAAAAAATGTCAAAAGTAGAAGTCTCGACGAGATTTTTGATATCTAAAGATCTAATAGTCCATTTAAAAATATAATGGCTAATGTAGGGAAAACAGCCTACAGAAACTCTTGTAACAATTTGAGCTCAATCCAATAGTCGGATCAAAAGGTATGGTCATTTTGAAATATTATTTTGGTTTGGTGGAATTAGACCTCCTTTTAGGTGTAGACCTATCCTACTTGTCCATAAGTGCATCTATTTAACCATCCACATAATCTATTTGGTGTAAATTCTTATCTAGTTATGTTAGATTCACACCTAACTACTTAAAATCACCAATTATTATAGGCTCAATTGCATCATTTTTCTTAGGTTAAAGAGAACTCGTCCTCGAGTTCATTTCCTCTTCAAATAAGCAGTTAAATGTTAGACATTGAAGACATCAAAAGTCTTCAAATGATGAGGAAGACAAATCTTGTGAGCATTATCATTTATCTTCTTGAACACCTTACAAAGACTTGTCTTGCTTTTTTTCAACTTCTTATACTCGCCTACTAGAAACATGTCATATGTAAAGACTAATTATATTAAATCACTAACCTCAAACACCACTCTCCTATAATGAGTATCAATCAAGGCCTTCTACTTGGCCTTGTTGTTGCTAATTATTTACTTGATCTGCTCATGAATGCTATGTAAGTAATCTACCATATCAATAGCTTAGATGCTTAATCATCTGATACCAAGAATATAAATTACATCTAGTACTCCAGATGGATTTTCTCTATAGACAATCTAAAAAGGATTCATTTGGGTGGTTTGATTCTGAGACCTATTATGCATTTGACATCCTTATCCAAAGTGATGGACACGGGAATTCCATGTAAACCAACCAACTCATTAAAGTAAACTTGGCTACCTGAAATGGATTCATGGTCTTTTAAAAGGCTACAAAATGGGCCATCTTTAAAAACCTATTAATAACAATAAAAATAAAATCAATAGCTTATTAGGTACAAGGTAAGCCTAATACAAAATTCATGCTTATTTTTAACCATAGAGCATCAGGAACTGGTAATGAGAAGCATAACTCGGCATTCAATAAGATCCTTTTCGACCTATAACAAACAACACACCTCTTGACAAAGTTAAAAACCTGACCTGATAACTTAGGCTAATAATAATTTGTGAACACTAAAACCAATATCTTATCCCATCCAAAATGCCCCTTACAATGCATTTCATGTATGATATGATTTTGTAAAAAATAAATTGTAACACAAAGTTGCAAACTATAAAAAGGATAACTATTTAAAAGCATAAAGTTATAACGATTACCCTGCTTTGATAACATAATATAAATTGTTTAAATGAGGAATCATTTGAATGCAACTCATAAAAAGTATCAAATTCCATCATATAAGAGTATATAGTACTGAATACGATTACTCGCTAATGAAAAACATTAGCCACCTTGTTTAGGCTGCCCGATTGGTGTCTCAATGAAAAAGTGAATTCCTGTAAAAATGACAGCCATTTCATATGCTAACGACTCAACTTATATTACCCATTTATGTACTTCAGATCTTTATCATTAATAATTAGAATAAACTCCTTTCACATGAGATAGTGCCTCCAATTTTTTGGAGTCTGAATAATAGTGTAAAACTTCAAAACCATAAGTGGAATAATTCTTTTTTGAGTTAGATAGTTTCTCACTAAAAAAGAAAATTGGCCACCTATCCTGGCTAAGAACTCCTCTAACGCCTACCCAAAAAGAATCATAATTTACTCCAAATAGCTTCTCAAAGTCTTGCAATCACAAAATTAGAGCTTTAGTCATCTTTTTTTTCACTAATTGAAAACTAGTTTTAGCCTTATCTATCCACTGAAAAGTACATCATTTGAGGCACTCTATAATGGGTGAATCTTCTATAAAAAGATGAAAAACTATGAAAACTCCAAACCTCATGGTTGCTTTTCAGTGTTCGGCCCTAAACAATCATATAAATCTTACTTTGATTACCTTGAAAACTATTAAAAGATACAATAAAGCAAAAAAACAAAATAGTATTAGTGAAAAAATTATGATTTTTTTTATTAACATACAATTATTCCTCCCTTAAAATATTGAAAACAAATCATAAGTGCTCCAAATAAGATTCTATAGTAGGATTATAAATTAGAATGTCATCGAAATAGATGATGACAAATCTACCCATAAATGACCTTAATATATGAGTTTTGAAGGTTATCTTTCATTCATCCCCTAGTCTGATTCTGATTCTGATATGATGATACTCATTCTTGAGATCAATCTTAGAGAATACCTTAGACCCTACCAACTAGTTTAGCATGTTATCTATATGTGTTATGTGATACCTATACTTTACTATAATCTGATTGATGGCTTAGTTGTCTGCACATATACATCATGAACCATCATTTTTTAGGACTAAAAGGTTTGGCACAACACAAGGATTCATACTTACCTAGATATGCCTTTTCTCTAGCAACTCCTCTACTTGTATTTATACTCTTTGGCTTCTTTTGGGCTCAATCTATAAGTTTTTTTAATTTGGTAAGCTAGAATCTAACATTAGATCAATCTGGTGCTATATCTCTCTAATAAAAAGTAAACCCTAGGGCAACACTTTTAGCATTAAATTTGAAAATTCTGCCAACACACTTCGTTCCTTTTTAAAAATATCATTTTTTTTTCCTCCTCTATAATTATTCTCCTAGGAATTAAGGCAAACACCACTCCATCTCTTCTTATTTCTTTCATAAACTGTGATAATGACAACAAATTCTTCCTACTAATAGCCTTTATCTCCATCTTCTTCTTCATAAATGCCAAAACTATATGCTTCCCTTTAATGCTAAAGGTATAAATGTTCTTTTTACCATCATAAACTATAATCCTATCAAATTGTCATCATCTCTCTAATAGAATGTGATAAGTATTAAATGATACCACATCACACCAAGAACTATTAAAGTATTTTTTTACCCATAAAAAAAAAGAAGAAAATAAGGCAATATTTATCCACAATTACCGTGACATCTCTATACAACCATGTCATCTTATAGGGATTAAGGTGATTTTCGGTTACTAGCTAAAGTTTCCTTATTGCCTCATTAGAGACCACATTCTCATAACTTTCACTATTTATAATCAAACTATAGACTTTGTCTTTGTTAGTGTATGTAAAGTGGAAGATATTGTTACGCCTCCACTCACCCTTAGGTACTAAAAACTTCTTTCTAATCACAAGGGTTATACCACTATCTCTATGCAAAATACCCTCATCATTGTTTAAATTATTCTTATTATTGGTTTGGCCTACTTTGGTTGGTGGTCTATTTTGGATCACTACTACATTCTTTGTTATTCTATTTAACAAAAAAATTTCAACTAAAAATCTTCATAACTTGTTGTTTCTTCACTGTTAACGCTCTCTGATACACTTCTAACACTATCCATAATGCTTGCAGATATAATACATATTGAATAAATTTTTACAGGCCCATAAAGTGTCGTGCCACTAATGACTCTTTTATTTCTGCCAGATCATTCCTTGAAATTGGCTAATAAAACTCATTAATATATTTATTGACAAATTTGCCTCCTTGTTTCATCATATGGAGCCTTTAGTATAAAGTATGAGAGTAGCTAAAAGAAAGAAAGTGCTCTCTCATCTCTTTCTCCATCTTGTCCCAGTCATTATTCTAGCTTTTTCTTATCTCTCCATTGTCTTCTTAAAATACTCCTACCAAGAAGATATTATGTCCTTTAATTTGATTGTTATAAACTTCTCTCGTATTTATTTAGGCATATCCTTGTATTAAAAAAATTATTTTAATCTCATTTAACCAGTTTATCAATTCTTCTGCTCATTAAACTCTTAAAAACTTAGGAATTTTGATATGAAATCTAAAATCCCAAGAATTGTTCTCTTCTTACTTAAGAGGTTGTCTCCTCTAAATCTGTTTATGATTTTCAATACTAGTCAAGGATCCATAATCACTCTTCTGGTCCTAATCATGTTGCCCTTGATCTTGTAGTTTCCTATCCTCCACCCTACATGTTAATTTTATGATCTGCCTATGCATATCTTCGATGATGAGTTTTTAGACATTCCTCTCTTAAAGTGGAAGCTTCTCATACCTTTCTTAGTCATGCCCTACTCCATAAATTTTTTCTACCATAGTTCATTAACGCATACAGTAGCAAACAAATTCTTTTCCATAAGATTATAACACACAACTCGTAATAAACTTGGGATTGTTATGCTTTAATACTAATGGATACAAATAAAAATTAAAGATAACAATTACATGAAGAATATGTAACTTTTCATAAGTGAAAGGGGTTGCATATGTGAGCCTTAAATTCATAGATTTATTCTCTCAAAATAATAATAATTAAGTTTGTCTATTTAGGAGGTTTACAAAGATTTAAATAGGCCAAAAACCTTACCTCAACTATAAAACAAAACAAAAAACTTGCAATTACAAAGGAAAGAAGTATAAAATCCAAAAATAACATGTAATAAGAAAAAAAACAAGTAAAATCACAAAAACTACCAAAAACAGAGGCCTTGAAAAACATTTTCATATCTAAATATTTGATAGTCCGCATAGCGACATAATGGCTATTATAGTGAAAACAACTTTCAAAAATTTCTATCAAAATTTAAGTATAACTCAACAGTCAAATCAAAAGTTATGATCCTTTTGAGCTGTTATTCTAATCTAGAGAAACCAGACCTCCTTTTGGGTCTAACCATGTTCTACTATTCCATAAATGTATATGTTATGCCATTTATGTAATCTATTTAGGCATATCCTTATGTTATTCTAATCTAGAGAAACTAGACCTCCTTTTGGGTCTAACCATGTTCTACTATTCCATAAATGTATATGTTATGCCATTTATGTAATCTATTTAGGCATATCCTTATCTAATTATGGTAAACTCATATATGATTGCTTAAAATCACTTGTGATTGTAGGCCTGACTACATCACCCCTAATTTACATGCAAATGATTAAGAACTAAGGCCTAAGATTACATAGCCAACAACGATTCTAATATGCTACTAATAAAAAAAAGGTTTCAAAAAAATCTAAATAAACTAGGCTTGAGTATGCATCTTAAAAATACTAAAAGAAAATCAACTTATTGTAAAAAGATTTCTTTAACATTTGATTCAAACAAAACAACTTAGATGTTGTAATTAGGCGCTTTTTTTGTTGGTATTAATTTAACAAACCTTGGTTAAATATGCATATTTGAAATCAAATTTAAAGTGGGCTTCAATAACTTTTAAGGTTAAGATTTTGTTAAAAATTATTCTCATATGTCAATCTTTTTAACATAGAATAGTAACATGATTAAAACAAATTATATGTGAATAAGAAGTTGATTTAGAAAACCTATAGTTGGCATGTTTATTGTAAAACTCGAAACCCTATATCCTATTTAGAAACAATACAAGGATGTATTGTGGTTTATTTAATGGAAAGTTAAAGGTCCATAAATAAACTAAGTAACGTGGTAAAGGTTTGACCTATAAGCATGTTTAACTCGAGTATGAGGTTGAGCCCAGACATCAAATTTTAGGTCATAAGTTTGGGTTGTAATTTTCTTTTTGCTATCATATTTTTATATTAGTTTTGGATTTATTATAAAATAAATTTTAGTCTATAAAGAATTTTTTTTTTGCAAACTTATTTTTCTATTCTATTTAGCCCTTGAATATGACTGGTTTTCTTCCATAAGAGTTTCTTTAAACCTAATTAGTTTTTCAACTCAAAATTATTAAATTTTAAGACTATAATATTTGGGTTTAATTATGGTTTAATAACAGGTAATCAAAGCTTGCAATGGTGGGAATTAATTACGGTAATTACTAGATTTTATTTTTTATTTATTTTGCTTACGAAATTCACTATGAAAAGAGGGTGAATGTAGAGTTTTCTATATTGTTTTCAAGATTTTACAAACTTATATTTTTAGGTTCTCTCCCTTTTTAGCTATTTTTTAAGCTTTGATTTCTCTCCTAACTCTAGAACTTAGGTTCAATTTTTTCAAAAGATACTTGAGCTACATTATCTTTAGTTCATAGACTTTATTTAGAAATACATCTAAAAAATGTGGTATTGTTAGGATCCTTACAAACGTATTGCAAATATCCTTTTGCGCCATGTGGGCAACAGTAAATTTTTAAAAATAAAGAATTAGTCTTTGACAATAACAAAACTTGATCATTTTTTAAAGTTCTTCGATAAGTACCTTACTTTTCTTTAATTAATTATAAAATAATATTATACATGTTAGAATTGTATATCAATATCTTAAGCTAATTTAGATATACGCATAGTATAAATATAAGAGTCTTTATATGATATTATGACTTATTTGTGAGTTTGCTATGATATATAAAATTGCATGCTTATGTAATAATCTTGCAATGATAAACTATATATCTATGCTCACTGACCTATTTCCTAAACAACAATCATAAGACTTTGTTCTTCACTAGTATTTTTTGAGTTTATATATCTTATTTTATGTCTTTTAGAAGGTTGCTAGAAATTTTAAATTGTTATCTTTTATCAAGTTTTTTTTTTATTTGAACCACTTTGTATGAATAGATGCATGTCTAACAACCATTTGAACCAAAGTTTTTAAATGATTGGTTTTTATTTAGTTTCTACATGATTTTGTTTTTTTATCTTGAATGGTATACTCATGGTTTTTGTTTAATTATTAAAATATGTTTCTATGATATAATGTATGTTAAAATCTTATTAAACTAAAATAAATAAAAAATGATTAATATTATCTTGCATGGTTTCAATACTTTTGTTTATTAAGTTTTTTTATTATATTACTTTTTTTGCTTGTTGAGAAGCTAAAAATATTTATGTAGAAAATATATTTGGCTATTAATTTTTTTATATAGATTTTATCATGATTTCAACTCAAGAATAGGTTGTTCTAACCTTTATTGCTTCAGCAAGTACTATTTTGGTAATACAATCCCACTATCACCTTCTATGATGCATGTTGATAAATATCAAAAGTTTAATGGATTGAACTTTAAGAGGTGGTAGCAAAAAATATTGTTCTATTTGACCACCTTGAACTTGATAAAATTCTTGACTAAAAAAGCACAAAGCCATCAAATGATGAATATGATCCCACTAAAGTTCTAACTATGGATGATGGGAAATACAATGATTTTGTGTGCAAAAAACCACTTTAATATATTGGAGAGAAAGTGTATATAGTTCACCAATAATGCAAAGAAACTTTGAGAAGTCTTCAATAAAAAGTATAAGGCTAAAGATGCTAGTATGAAGAAGGCCATTGTAGAAATGTTTTTGGATGTCAATATGGTTATCTCAAAGATCGTGATAAGCTAAGTTCGAGAATTTCAACTCATCATGCATGATATTCATGTTTTTATTTGTTCGTCAGTATATTCATTGTAAATATAACATATCACCAACATAATATCATATATGATTTTATTGGCAAGTTAACAATAACAATGGTATTTGTAGTAATTATTTTCTAACTATTTCTAAAATATATCGACAAAGTTGTTCCGTTGGTAATCTCATCAGTAATATTTTAAAAAAATATATTGAACAAAATATAAAAATAATTCAAATAAATTAAAATAATATAAAAATCAAATATTTATTACAAATCCAAACATTTGTACTTTTAAATACAATAAATCAAAAATAGAGGTAACGCTAAAGAAGGAGACTAGTTGTTGCTAGGATCATGGTGCCAATTAGAGGGTGTACATCACTCATCTATGATCTTATCTCCATTACTAATCGACATAGTTTTTTATAATCAACAATGAGTCATTCATATTTTTCATTATGATGGGTTGTTTGAGTATGTACTCGTTGGTCTAATATTATAGCAAACTCTAAAGTTTGAGCGCTGATAATCATTGCAATCATACAATGGTTAAAACACTACATGCCATTTGTAAGTTTTTTATTGTAGTGTTAGAGAGTTGGTACATTCGATTACTATTAGATCCACTGAAAACTTCTGCCTCCAACTACAATTCTGGATCGAGATTCAAAAGAGTTGAAGGATTATTCTTGTATTTTTCCATCAACCGACTATTATATATATCCTAGAAAGAAAAAATAAATTCATCAAATTTTTTAAAATATATTTATGGGTTATGCCCCAAATTCTTCATTTTTTTCTTTCCAAAATTAAAAAAAAAAAATCAATAATAATTACAAGAAGACTAGTATTTTGGCAAGAGCAACAAAAAATAAAACTATAATTTTGGATGAAATATGAAGCATAATTGTACCCTATTATACCCAAAACTAAGAAGACAATGCAGATTCATTGTGAAATTAAATTATTATTGGACAAATCTATATAAAAACTAAGTCCAATCATATAATTAGTTTTTTGATTGGCCAATTTCATTTAATTATAGGTCAAATTAAAGTTTAATTATGTTTAAAAATTAATATGGGTCCAATTTAAAGATTTAATTAGGTGTAAGGACTTTATTATATATTAAATGGGTCAAATTAATTTTATTAATGGGTTTAATAGGTGAAAAATTAAGTTTGGAAGCTCAACATGGGCTTAATTAAGAAAATTAAAATTTAAGAGACTAGATTTAATTTTTATCAAGTTAATTGATTGAAATCACAGGTAAAATTACAAGAAAATCAAAGTTCTCAGGTCAATTAAGGGCTAATTAAAAAAATTCATAGTTAATGATCATTTTGCAAAAAGTATTGAGTTATGGGAACTTAATTGATTGAAATCAAGGATGAAATTAAAGAAAATTAAAAGTTTAATAGTCAATTGATGGTCAAATTACATAAAATTCAGGGTTGACAATAAAGTTCAGCAAGGGCAAATTGCATAAAATTGAAAGTCTATGGTCAATTAGGGGTGCAATTAAAAGAAATTAAAAGATGGAGGATCGAATTGAACTTTGATCAAATTTCTAAATTACATTGAATTGAACTTTGATCAAATTTCTAAATTAAAACCCTAATTCTCAAAAATAACATCGCTTTATAGTAAAATAAAGAGACCACACAATGCGTTATCTAGTGATTGTTCATCTTCTTTTTTATTTTAGCCAGAAAAGCTGCTTAAATAGTTTTCTTTCCAAGGCATTTAACACTCCATCTCTCTATAATATTTGATAAAACATGAATGCAAACAATAACCTAATGTTTAACTACACCCCAATGCGGTTCTTTTTAGGCGATTAACACCACAATGGTTACGGTGCCACCCCAAAATAGTTAACCCAACCAGCCTTTAATTGATAAAATTGATAGTTCATAATGGCCTCTTTGAGCGAACAATTAGGATCCTTTAAAGCTGAATCAAGGGCTAGGATTTGATACCAATAAAGAAAGAATATTGCTCTTTTACCTCTTATAAATAGGAGTTGATTTCATAGTCAAATGAGTAGAAATCACGATGCAAAATTGATGAAAAAATCATCTTTTTCCAAAAACATTTCTACTTCTCCGCTAGCCCCACTTTCCCCTTCTTTTTCTCCACCTCTAGCAACACCACAACCTCTAGCTACCATGCATGACCTTCCCTGCACAACCAAGAACACCTCTAGTAACCATCCGGCTCCTCCCCAGGCAAGGTTGCCACCTTTTTTCCTTCCCCAACATTTTCTCTCTAACCACTACATGTAACATTGCATTTTACATGTAGTGGCACAGATAATTAAGCATGGTAATTGGGTTGGGCCAATGACCATGCAACATTGATCTGGACACATCTCAGCCCAGCCTAGCTCAAAAAAAATATTAGGTTTGTGAAGCCACTTTCAACCCAACCCGACATGACTCAGTCTAGCTTTGATGGTGGGTCAGTCAACCCAATACAATAACAATAATATGAAGGGTTGGCTGATTATTATAGAAAAAATACATAAGGAAGAAGGAGAAATGGGAGAGGAGAGAGGATGATCGACCGTAGGTTATATATTAAATATTACAAATTACATGACCGATATAATTATTCTATCAGTAACTTCATTGGTCATTATATCAATAAAAATGCTCCATCATTATAGGATTTATCTTTTTTGAATCGTATTGTAATTTCCTTAGTATATATTAATAAAAAATTTATGTCGACATATTTACGAATGTGCTTTAATATTGAGTTCATTCTAGCGATAATGTTATTCATAAAATTTATGTATCATTGTTCTATTTTGATTTTTTATTTTTTTATTACATTTCCCCTCAGTATATTCTATCTATAAGATTTTCATACATTTTCCTCAGTATATTCTATCTATAAGATTTTCATCTTAAAGAAAGAATATTAAAGCAACTACAGTTAAATTTTAAAGTTAATTGGGTATTTTCGTTTTTTATATAAAAAAATTTACTAACCTATCTACCCAGCTACTTGTCTACGGAAGAATATACGAGGAAAGAAAACTTGGTATTTTGTATGGTAGCAATGGCTGTAAAATAGTTGATACGTCACTTCAGCATGTCAGTGGCAAACGAGGCCCCTCCTTCGGTGAGAAAGAAACACGAAAGCCCAGAGAAGAATGAAGTGTTTCGGCCGACATGAAAATCCAGAACCACTCAGTATGATTTGCACCAAATATGAAGAGACCACATCACGTGTAGTGAACGGCTTTATCGTTGTGTGAAGGCATTATTCGTTTGGATTTTCCTTCAAGCATGCTTGTCCTACATGTCCTGTGACTATCTCAATAGCACAGATCAAAATCCTGCATTTTCCTGCCACAAAGAATATTAGGTATGGCCAGGAAATATGCTAGTAATTGGCTAATGTACACATGCTAATGCTTCTTCGCTTGCATACTTGCAACTTTCAATTGTCTAGTTGCTTCTAGTTCGATACTTGTGAGCAATTGATCATGCCATTCGGTAATGTGAATGCCTCCTCGTGATTGAGAATTTTGGGTTGTGTTTAATTTCAAGAAATAATATTTAAATTTCTATCTTTTGTTATCTTATTAACCCAAAACTAAAAGGGAGTTGAATTCATTGTTAACATCTTTACAAAGCACTATTTACTTGATTTTACTTGATTAATTTGATTAGAGTTTATAATTTATCTTAATTTGTTTTTTATAGAATTTTTTCAGTTACAGGTATAATAAATTAACTCAAGAGTTATTTTATTAATTTATTTTTAATTTTATTATTAAAACATTGAATTTACCAAAAAAATTCTTTTTTTATTTTTTTATAGAATATCTAAAAAACATCTATTTAGCTGTTTTCAGTTTTCTCAAAAAAAATAGAAAACATGTATTTTTAAGAAAATATATTTTTTTTACTTACTTTCTTTTAGTTTTTTATTTCTTGAAAAATAAAATAGAAAACTGGAAAAAAAATTCAGATATAAACATGAGTACATATTTCTCTTGCACATTTTTGCAATATTCAAAATAATAATAAATTGGAGACGTCCGCACAAAAATAGAATGTTTCCCATATTTTTATTTATGAAATTATTCTCCTATATCTTGGAAGGAAAAATTCTATCATCTTTCCTACGAGAAAAGTCACTCTCGCACTATCAATTTAAGATTTTTTAATATTATTTTTTATAAAATCTTATGCAATGCATTGTTAAATATCTATCAGAATAGTTAGGGTGTGTTCAATAATTATAATAATAATAAATTATTTTCTTTTTCAATTTTAAGTGTTCTTTTTTTCTAATAAAAATTAAAAAACAAGGATGAATTTTTCTAAAAATAAAGTAAGCGATACAAAAGGTTTATAACTGTTTTTATTGAAAAATCAATAGTCTTTTTAATACTTTAAATTTATAATAATCTAATTGCAGAATATTAATTTTATCTCATTCAAATTAAAAATTATCATGAAAATGCTATAATGTTAATTAAAAATATATTTATAATTAAATTTCAATTTATGACAATAACTAAATATGAAAATGTAAAAAAAAAAAAGAATAATTTAATCTTTTACATTTCTAAAATGTTCTTGTATATAAAGGAAAATTATATTGTTCATGTCTAAAGTTTTTCAAACTCAATATAAATTTGAAAAACTAAAAAACTATTCCAATAGGAAGATCCCTTTACCTTTCTAATTTTTTTTTTTTTACAATCTTCCATATTTCTCTTCCATATTTCTAATTTTTGTTTTTACAATCTTCCATATTTCTCACAACATCATATATGTGATTCTCTCGAAACTTAGACATGTGATGGTACTTATTAAAAACTCGTAAACATCTAAAAATACTAATGAAGTACAAAAGAAATTAAAAGTTGGTTCTATTTTAGTTTTCTAGTATATTATATACAAGATATTATAACTTGTGCTCCGTTACAAGTTAATTTTTAATTGCAAGAGAAAAGGGCAATAGTGTTAAGAATGCGTTTTCTAGTATCATCAAAAAAAAATATGAAATGATATATATATATATCTTATTTTATTTATTCTTGTAGCTAAGTACACATTATATTTTATCTTCAAAAATGCTTCATGCAAACACAACAAATCCAAGGATTTAGACCTAAAAAAACCTAAAATCTCAACTTGTTTTCACATAAAAACAACTAGGAACCTTATGCTGAGCTTTATCAAGCATTGATGTTTTTATGTATTTTAAAGATAGAAACAAAATGAAAAATAGACTAATAGTATACTTTACTATGAATAAGTTTTAAACAGGTTTTTGTAAGAACATATCAATAAATATGATGGTCTATGATTAGTACTTAAAAGTGCATTTTTATTATGGTTTTATATCATCATTTTGCACTTAAAGTATCAATAACTCCTTAACTAAAATATGTTTTATAATAATATATCTAATAATATAAGATACCTTTAATTTGTGGTAAATGTTCATTTTAAATGCAGCCTATCACATAAATGAAAAGATTGATTGATGACTTTAAGAACTTAAATTGCAAGGGCAAAGAGATGACCAAACTTAGAAAAAAGATGCTGGTGCAGTCCATACTAGAACACTGTTCGGTAATTGGGTCATATCTAGAGTTCTAGATCTCAGATTTAGGTCCAATTTATATGGATGGAGAGGTAAGACATAGGCCTACAACTTTTATATGGAGCCCAAGATCTAAAAAGGCCATTTTCAAGTCCGAATTATTGCAACAACAAAGAAGCCCGAAGCTGTTCTCCAGCCCGAGCACTGTTCAGTATTTTGGCCATATCTGGAGTTCTAGAAGTCTAAATGAGCTGAAGTTTTTACACAAGAAAGCTGAGATAATTGCCTACAACTTTCATGTTTTTAAGTGGCTCCAATTTTGACGTTATCAATGACGTTTTGGCAGACAAGAGAAGATAAAGATTGTCACCAAGTCAAGAGTTGGCCACCCACTCATCAATTAGTCATCAAATCAATAGTTCCCAATTTTGGCCTATAAAAGGAGGCATTTGCCATGCATTTAGGCATCTTGGTGTTCAGATCAAGATCATGCTCTTGCTTTCTCTCTTTGTATTTTTTGTAATGTTTATGTTTTACTTTCATTAATATCAAGTTTATACCTTTCATTTCCTTGCATTTACTTAGTTAACTTTAATCTTATTCATGTTCTTATTTTGTTTATTTATTTTTCTTTCTTTCATTATGTCTAACTAAGTTTATTATGTCAAGGTGAAAAGGTTACACTAATGGTGTAAGAATAAGTATAGTGTAAACTCAATATGGACTTTAATGTTTGATACTAACATGTTTTCTATTTGTTATCTTGTTCTCTTTAATACTTTGCTTGTTAAATGACTAATCTTGATTTATGTTGTATAACACTTGGTACAACAAATGCTTGGCACTTTCATAGCCTATAATGTATGGTATAACCGACACCTGAGCTATGAAAGGAACTTGATTTGTTGTTAACATAAGTTATAATCATAAATGCTTGACAAGATTTACAAGTACTAGCATTAATCGAATAAGATGACTAATGTAATCATGTTAACAATCTATAATCTGATTGGAACCTCCTTTGTGTGTGGTTCCCAATTGAATAATAAGAGTTTATACTATACTTGTTTGACATACCATTAGTGAAACCTCTAACCTTGACATTTGTTATTATTATTGTTTAATCCTTACATTAATTTTCCATCTCCAAGTTCTCATCATCATCTTCTTCTTCTTTTTCTTTATTATTATTATTATTATTATTAGTACTACTACTACTACTACTACTACTACTACTACTACTAGTAGTATTATTATTATTATTATTATTATTATTATAGTTATTATTGTTATTGTCATTGTTGTTATTATTGTTATTACTATTATTATTGTTGTTGTTGTTATTGTTGTTGTTGTTGTACTATTGTCATTTATAATTTGTACAATTAACCTCCCTGTGGTTCGACCCCGATCTTGCCGAGTTATTTATTACTTCGACACTCCTGCACTTGGGAGAAGACATCAATCTTTTAGTCGTGTCAAGTTTTTGGCACCGTTGCCGGGGAGGTAAGTTTTGTATAAATTATAGTATTTATTTTATTTTCTCTTTTCACTTTTCTTATATATAACTTTGTTTCTTTTCTCGTGTTTCTTCTTCTTTTGTTTTCTTCTTCCTTTTATTATATTCCTACATGTGCATGAGAGTGTGGTCACATACATCAAGTGGTAGACTTTGTTTTCCTACACGTGCATGAGAGTGTGGTCACGTACATCAAGTGGTAGACTTTGTAGGGTATCCTCATCATTTTCAGAAAATATGGCCGAAGAAGATAATCAATCACTTCATAATGAGAATAATGAGAATAACCGTGCTAGAACACTTAGAGACCACATGAATCCCACAAGAACAAGTGCACCATCATGCATAGTTTTTTCTCCCAATGTATCTCATTTTAATTTTAAGCCAGGTATTATTCAACTTTTACCTTCTTTTCATGGCTTAGAATTAGAAAATCCATACTTGCATTTAAGGGAATTTGAGGAGGTCTGCAACACATATAATAATTTAAATTGTAGCATGAGCACCATCAGATTAAAGCTTTTTCCTTTTTCATTAAAAGATAAAGCTAAAACATGGCTACAAAATTTAAGACCAGGATCCATTCATGCTTGGGATGAAATGCAACAATAGTTTTTGAAGAAGTTTTTCCCATCTCACAGAACAAACTCTTTCAAAAGACAAATCACTATTTTCACTAAAAAACCAGGAGAAACATTTTACCAATGTTGGGATAGGTATCGAGACTTGCTTAGTACTTGCCCTCATCATGGTTTTGAAACATGGAGATTGGTTTCACATTTTTATGAAGGGTGATTAGTACTTAAAAGTGCATTTTTATCATGGTTTTATATCATCATTTTGCACTTGAAGTATCAATAACTCCTTAACCAAAGCATGTTTTATAATAATATATCTAATAATATAAGATACCTTTAATTTGTGGCAAATGTCTATTTTTAATGCAGGTCTATCACATAAATGAAAGGATTGATTGATGACTTGAAGAACTTAAATTGCAAGGATAAAGAGATGGCCAAACTTAGAAAAGAGATGTCGGTGCAATCCAAACCGGAACACTGTTCGGTAAATGGGTCATATCTGGAGCTATATATCTCAGATTTAGGTCCAATTTATATGGATGGAAAGGTAAGACATAGGCCTACAACTTTCATATGGAGCCCAAGATCTAAAAAGGCCATTATCAAGTCCAAATTGTAGCAACAACAAAGAAGCCCGAATCTGTCTTCCAGCCCGAGCACTGTTCGGTATTTTGGCCATATCTGGAGTTCTAGAAGTCCAAATGAGCTGAATTTTTTACACAAGAAAGCTGAGACAATTGTCTACAACTTTCATGTTTGCAACTGGCTCCAATTTTGACGTTATCAATGACGTTTTGGGCAGACAAGAGAAGATAAGGATTGTCACCAAGTCAAAAGTTGGTCACCCACTTATCAATTAGTCATCAAATCAATAGTTCCCAATTTTGGCCTATAAAAGGAGGCATTTGCCATGCATTTAGGCATCTTGGTTTCCAGATCAAGATCATGCTCTTCCTTTCTTTCTTTGTATTTTTTGTAATGTTTATGCTTTGCTTTCATTAATATTAAGTTTATGTCTTTCATTTCCTTTCCTTTACTTAGTTAACTTTTATGTTCTTATTTTGTTTATTTATTTTCTTTTCTTTCATTATGTCTAGCTAAGTTAGTTATGTCAAGGTGAAAAGGTTACACTAATGGTGTAAGAATAAGTATAATGTAAACTTAATATGGACTTTAATGTTTGATACTAACATGTTTTATATTTGTTATCTTGTTCACTCTTTAATACTTTGCTTGTTAAATGACTAATCTTGATTTATGTTGTATAACACTTGGTACAACAAATGCTTGGCACTTTCATAGCCCATAATGTATGGTATAACCGCTAGCTAAGTTAATTATGTCAAGGTGAAAAGGTTACACTAATGGTGTGAGAATAAGTATAGTGTAAACTTAATATGGACTTTAATGTTTGATACTAACATGTTTTATATTTGTTATCTTGTTCACTCTTTAATACTTTGCTTGTTAAATGACTAATCTTGATTTATGTTGTATAACACTTGGTACAACAAATGCTTGGCACTTTCATAGCCTATAATGTATGGTATAACCGACACCTGAGCTATGAAAGGAACTTGATTTGTTGTTAACATAAGTTATAATCATGAATGCTTGACGAGATTTACAAGTATTAGCATTAATTGAATAAGATGACTAATGTAATCATGTTAACAATATATAATCTGATTGGAACCTCCTTTGTGTGTGGTTTCCAATTCAATAATAAGAGTTTATACTATACTTGTTTGATATACCATTAGTGGAATCTTTAACCTTGACATTTGTTATTATTATTGCTTAATCCTTACATTAATATTTGATCTCCAAGTTCTCATCATCATCATCTTCTTCTTCTTCTCTTTCTTTATTATTATTATTATTATTATTATTATTATTAGTACTACTACTACTACTATTATTATTATTATTATTATTATTATTATTATTATTACTATTGTTGTTGTTGTTGTTGTTGTTGTTTTATAATTGTTGTTTATAATTTGTACAATTAACCTCCCTGTGGTTCGACCCCGGTCTTGCCGGGTTATTTATTACTTCGACACTCCTGCACTTGGGAGAAGACATCAACCTTTTAGTCGTGTCAAGTTTTTGGCGCCGTTGCCGGGGAGGTAAGTTCTTGTATAAATTATAGTATTTATTTTATTTTCTCTTTTCACTTTTCTTGTATATAACTTTGTTTCTTTTCTTTTGTTTCTTTTTATTTTGTTTTCTTCCTCCTTCTTTTGCTTTCTTCTTCTTTTTTATTTTATTCCTACACGTGCATGAGAGTGTGGTCACGTACATCAAGTGGTAGACTTTGTAGGGTATCCTCATCATTTTCAGAAAATATGGCCGAAGAAGATAATCAATCACTTCATAATGAGAATAATGAGAATAACCGTGTCAGAACACTTAGAGACCACATGAATCCCACAAGAACAAGTGCACCATCATGCATAGTTTTTCCTCCTGATGCATCTCATTTTAATTTTAAACCAGGTATTATTCAACTTTTACCTTCTTTTCATGGTTTAGAATTGGAAAATCCATACTTGCATTTAAGGGAATTTGAAGAGGTCTGCAACACATATAATAATTTAAATTGTAGCATGAACACCATCGGATTAAAGCTTTTTCCTTTTTCATTAAAAGATAAAGCTAAAACATGGCTACAAAATTTGAGACTAGGATCCATTCGTGCTTGGGATGAAATGCAACAACAATTTTTAAAGAAGTTTTTCCCATCTCATAGAACAAACTCTTTCAAGAGACAAATCACCACTTTCACTCAAAAACCAGGAGAAACATTTTACCAATGTTGGGATAGGTATCGAGACTTGCTTAGTACTTGCCCTCATCATGGTTTTGAAACATGGAGATTGGTTTCACATTTCTATGAAGGGTTAACACCTAAAGATAGGCAAATGGTTGAATTGATGTGCAATGGAACTTTTGAAGATAAAGACCCTGATGAAGCAATGGAGTACTTAGACTTGTTAGCTGAAAATGCTCAAAATTGGGACACTGCGGGTACTTGTGAGGCACCGAGTAAAACTCAACCTCACACATCTAGTGGAGGCATGTACAACCTTAGGGAAGATCATGACCTTCAAGCCAAGTTTGCATCTTTAGCTAGAAAAGTCGAGGCACTAGAATTGAAAAAGAGTGGTCAATTAAAATCTGTTGAAAACATTGTGTGTCAAATCTGTGAAACAAATGAACACTCAACCAACGATTGTCCAACCTTGCCTTGTTTTAAGGAATGTCTCCATGAACAAGCCCATGCTTTAAACAGTTTCCAAAGACCCAACCACAACCCATACTCACAAACATACAACCCTGGTTGGAGAAATCACCCAAATTTTAGTTGGAAGAGTGAGAACAACAATGCACAAACTTCACAACCACCGTTTCAAGCACACCATAATTTCCAAAATTCTCATGGATATGCACCTCCTTATGCTCCACCTCCTAGAAAAAATCTTGAGGAAACATTGCATGCATTCATTGAAAAGCAAGAGACAATCAATACTCAACTTCCTCAAAACATGACAGATTTTAAAGATACTCTTGCAAAATTAACATCTGCTCTTAGTTTCCAAGAGAAAGGTAAGTTTCCATCTCAACCACAACAAAATTCCAAGGGGCAATACAATGCAAATGCAAGTAGTTCCGGAAGCCAACACATGAATCAAGTCAAATCAGTCACTACTCTACGCAGTGGTAAGGTTATTGAAAAACCCTCTCTTGAACCTTATGAGAAAGATGATGAGTCAATCTCTGAGGGTAAGGAAGGGGATGAATCTGAAAATTGCAAAGAAACGACTGATTCACCACCAGCACTTCCATTTCCTCAAGCCATGACCAAACAAAGGAAAGTTAATCACAACTCTGAAATCTTTGAAATTTTCAAACAGGTAAGGATCAATATACCTTTGCTGGATGCTATTAAACAGGTTCCTTCCTATGCTAAATTTTTGAAAGATCTATGCACTGTGAAGAGGAAACTGAATGTGAAAAAGAAAGCCTTTCTAGCGGAACAAGTAAGTGCCATTCTTCAGAACAATAATGCTTTGAAATATAAAGACCCTGGTTGTCCTACAATTTCTTGCTTTATTGGAGAGCATAAAATTGAAAGAGCCTTACTTGATCTTGGAGCTAGTGTGAATTTACTTCCATATTCAGTTTTTCAGAGTCTCAATCTAGGTGAGTTAAAACCAACTTCTATATCTCTTTTACTTGCCGATAGATCTGAAAAAGTGCCTAGAGGAATAATTGAAGATGTGTTAGTACAAGTCGATAAATTCATTTATCCTGTGGATTTTATTGTCTTGGACACAGAACCTGTTGAAGCATGTAATTCATTTCCTGTTATTTTAGGACATCCATTTCTTGCAACCTCTAATGCATTGATTAATTGTAGGAATGGACTGATGAAGCTATCATTTGGAAACATGACATTGGAGATGAATATTTTCAACATTTGCAAGCAACCTGGAGATGATAATGATTTACAAGAAGTAGATCATATTGACGAATTAGTTTATGATCAACTTGAATCTACTTTAAGTAAAAATGAGTTGGATGAATCTGAAGATTTGCAAATGATTTATTCTAAGAAAGAAATCACGGATGAAACAAGCACCGAAAATGTTGATGCGACTCTTTTGTCAACAACGACAACAGATTCGACATCTAGCATCACACTAATCGATGATTACTTTCCTAACGAATCCTTACTTTCTCTTAGTCCAATGCCTTGGTATGATAACAATATCAATTTTCTTGCTTTAGGAGATTTGCCAGCTGATTGGAGTACTCAAGACAAAGAAAAGTTTTTGAACGAAGTGAAGAGCTTTTATTGTGATGACCCTAACTTATTCAAATATTGTCCTAATCAAATATTTCAAAGATTCATTCCCGACAATGAGGTAAGTAGTGTCATTAAACTTTGTCATTCTGAAGCATGTGGGAGTTATTTTTCATCAAAAAAGACAGCTGCAAAAATCTTTCAAAATGGATTTTATCGGCCCACCATGTTCAAGGACACATATGCATTCTGCAAAACTTGTGAAAATTGTCAAAAAATTGATACTGGTCAAAAAGTTTTGTTTTATAATTCTCAACTCTATGCATTCCCTAAAGAGCTAAGATTAAGATGGAACAATTCTTATGGGGCCTGTGATATTGAGAATTCAATGAATGACAATGTTTTTAAGGAAAATGGACATCGTTTGAAAGCTTACTTTGATAATTTCCTAGTGAAAATGAATCAACTGGTTTGAATGATCTTGTAGATAAAGGTTGATTATTTTGTTTTTCTCATATTGTTTTTGTGTTTCTTTTTGAGTGATTTTTGCTAGTTTCTCTCACCCCGGTCAAATGGCGAACAACGGTACTCCGTGACTTAAGTCGGTTCTTTAAGTTTCCCACAATAACTGATATCTGTGTATATATTTGTGCAATTCTTTGAATCTCTCCTCCAATTCTCATTTGAAAATGGACACTAATCTTGAAAAATTGAAAAACTATTTTCCCGCTCTGCCTTAGAATGCGATTACAAAAATTTACCGTGCTAGATTGAGATTGTTAATGAATCATGGAATTCCTGAAGATATTCGCTGGTTGATTGAAGCAAAGGTCCGATTATCAGGTGAGTCCTCTAACCTTTTCATTTCACACATGCCTGGAATAGGTAAAAGCACTTTTGCAAAGAAACGTCGTGCAAAACGACTAGAAGTCTATCATCGATGTGCTAGATGGACTTGTAATACACAATGTCATTCTTTAGGAATGGTATCTATAAACCGTGAAGATAAAATACAATTCATTAAGGATGGCCTGAGTAAGGAGTCTTTAGATAATCTTCTATTGACTCTTGAGACGCATCCTAGTGGAGATGTGCATCGTGCAATTCATGATTTATGGCCACTATTTCATAAAGAACATGATCGACTTAGTCTTGGGAATCTGACTAAAAAAGACCTTGTTTGCCAGTTTTTAAGAAAACTGGATGGGAAGCCTATCCCCGACCTATAGAGGGCGTTTAAGCCGTTCTTGGACGTAAAACCAAGGGAAGATGTGAGTCACAATCACAACTACCTGTACATACACATGTTTTTTTTCAAAAGTAAATAAATAAATAAATAAAAAGAGAGAGAGAGAGAGTGTGTGAGACTCTAGCTGGCCTACATATAGATGTTATGATTGCCTTTCTACTTTCTCATCTATAAAACCCTCTTTTCCTTCCTTTCATTTCTACTCAACCCATACATTCAACAAATACAGAAGTGTGTAGAAATGGCAAGTTCCTCAAGTCATCAAATAAAAAATATTTGTGTTTTCGGTGGATCTAGTCCTGGGAAAGAAAAGGAGTTTTTAGAATCAGCAAATCATCTTGGTCAGGTGCTAGCTGAGAGAAAGATTCATTTAGTGTATGGGGGAGGCAGTCTTGGGTTAATGGGAGGTGTGTCAATAGCTGCATTTTTAGGAGGTAGTCAAGTTTTAGGAATCGTCCCTGAAGCTTTGGCACAAGGGGACATCATTGGAAAAACAATTGGAGAGGAACTTCAGGTCTCCACAATGTCGGCTCGAATGAATGCAATGTTTAACCATGCTGATGCTTTCATTGCTTTACCAGGTGGTCTAGGCACATTGGAAGAGATCTTTCATATTTCCTCTTGGGCTCAATTGCACATTCACCATAAACCCATAGGTTTGTTAAATGTTAATGGTTATTATGATAAGTTGTTGTCTTTTCTTGATCATGCTGTGGAACAGGAATTTTTAACATCTTCTGCACGACAAATCATAATCTCTGCTACTACTGCTGAACAATTGATTGACCAACTACAATCTTTCATTCCTGTGATTGATCCTTCCATGAGTCACATAAATTGGTCATCTAAGGAAAGCCGTAAAAAGCTTAGATTGGATTTGAGCCTTCATTTGTGAATTTTTGTGTCTTTTGGTTTTATTATTATGTTTTGTTATTTCTTATTTTTGTTTCAGTGTGTTTCAGGTTTTGTCAGTGTTCGTTATTTCAGGTGATATCTTTTATACTCTATCTTTCTACCTTAGAACATTGAGGACAATGTCTCATTTTGGTTGGGGGGAGAGGGTAGTAGTTGATAAAAAAAAAAAATTGTTTTTCATTTCATAAAGCATGTGCATAATTGTTGTTACTAGGATGGCAGAGTAAAGGAGTTCTTTTGTTAAAGTGACTCTTGAGACACATCTTAGTAACCATTCTTAACAAGGTCTATTATAATACTTCCTGAAATATTCAGGTTTACAAACTCTCGTATTGTTACCACTTAATTCTGCTCATATACTTATTTAACATGTATTCTTAAACCTTAATTTACACACACACACTTTAACATATGATTGTGGGTTGCATATTGGATTATTACATTATTTATGTTCTTTTGTTAAAGGTAACAACTAAGGGAAAGGGATTGTATATAATTAAAAAGAAAAACATGAAAAAAAAAAAGAAAAAGAAAAAGAAAAAAAATGATGATAATAAAAATGTAGATAAGTTTGGTTTCGTAGCCTCCCTAACCTAAGCAATTAAGCCCGAAGGGGTGTTTTAACATCTAATACCCTAAAGTCAACTGACTTGGGAGCTATTGGTCCAACGCTTGTTACATGGGTTGAGGAGAAAAGCTTAAGGGAATCAAACATTGCACTATCTACATATCAGTATCTGCGACCCGAGTTACTAAGCTCGTAGGGGTGTCTTAACACCTAATGCCCTAAGACCAACTGGTCTGGGAGTCATTAGCTGAAAGCTCGTTACATGGGTTAAAGATGCATGATGTTTTTAAATTATATGTATATAGCTAAAAAAAAAACGAAAAAAGAAGACAAAAATAGTAATCCCAACCCAAGGAAGTTAACCTTAAACATTAGAACAAAAATTTTGTTTTCTTCCAAGAAAAGCCCCATAATTATGTGTTGATACATTGAGCACAGAAGAAAGGTTTATTAATATCTTGTTAAGAGGTATTGTGCAGATATATAAATTTAATGAGAGTTTGTTTATCTGGATAGATTAATGGAAGTTAAATGATGAATACCTTGCTTTATGAAATTTGCAAATTGTTGTAACGCTTTAATTACTAGGGACTAGCAATAAGCTGGTTGGGGGGTGTGATTAGTACTAAAAAGTGCATTTTTATCATGGTTTTATATCATCATTTTGCACTTGAAGTATCAATAACTCCTTAACTAAAATATGTTTTATAATAATGTATCTAATAATATAACATACTTATAATTTGTGGTAAATGCCTATTTTTAATGCAGGCCTATCACATAAATGAAAGGATTGATTGATGACTTGAAGAACTTAAATTGCATGGATAAAGAGATGGTCAAACTTAGAGAAGAGATGTCGGTGCAATCCAAACCGGAACACTGTTCGGTAATTGGGTCATATCTGGAGCTACAGATCTCAGATTTAGGTCCAATTTATATGGATGGAAAGGTAAGACATAGGCCTACAACTTTCATATGGAGCCCAAGATCTAAAAAGGCCATTATCAAGTCCAAATTGTAGCAACAACAACATTATCAAGTTCAAATTGTAGCAACAACAAAGAAGCCCGAATCTGTCTTCCAGCCCGAGCACTATTCGGTATTTTGGCCATATCTGGAGTTCTAGAAGTCCAAATGAGCTGAATGTTTTACACAAGAAAGCTGAGACAATATCCTACAACTTTCATGTTTACAACTGGCTCCAATTTTGACGTTATCAATGACGTTTTGGGCAGACAAGTGAAGATAAGGATTGTCACCAAGTCAAAAGTTGGCCACCCACTTATCAATTAGTCATCAAATCAATAGTTCCCAATTTTGGCCTATAAAAGGAGGCATTTGCCATGCATTTAGGCATCTTGGTTTCCAGATCAAGATCATGCTCTTCCTTTCTCTCTTTGTATTTTTTGTAATGTTTATGCTTTGCTTTCATTAATATTAAGTTTATGCCTTTCATTTCCTTTCCTTTACTTAGTTAACTTTTATGTTCTTATTTTGTTTATCTATTTTGCTTTCTTTCATTATGTCTAGCTAAGTTAGTTATGTCAAGGTGAAAAGGCTACACTAATGGTGTAAGAATAAGTATAATGTAAACTTAATATGGACTTTAATGTTTGATACTAACATGTTTTATATTTGTTATCTTGTTCACTCTTTAATACTTTGCTTGTTAAATGACTAATCTTGATTTATGTTGTATAACACTTGGTACAACAAATGCTTGGCACTTTCATAGCCCATAATGTATGGTATAACCGACACCTGAGCTATGAAAGGAACTTGATTTGTTGTTAACATAAGTTATAATCATGAATGCTTGACGAGATTTACAAGTATTAGCATTAATTGAATAAGATGACTAATGTAATCATGTTAACAATATATAATCTGATTGGAACCTCCTTTCTGTGTGGTTTCCAATTCAATAATAAGAGTTTATACTATACTTGTTTGATATACCATTAGTGGAACATCTAACCTTGACATTTGTTATTATTATTGTTTAATCCTTACATTAATTTTCCATCTCCAAGTTCTCATCATCATCTTCTTCTTCTCTTTCTTTATTATTATTATTATTATTATTATTATTATAGTTATTATTGTTATTGTCATTGTTGTTATTATTGTTATTATTATTGTTGTTGTTGTTGTTGTTGTTGTTATTATTATTGTTGTACTATTGTTGTTTATAATTTGTACAATTAACCTCCCTGTGGTTCGACCCCGGTCTTGCCGGGTTATTTATTACTTCGACACTCCTGCACTTGGGAGAAGACATCAATCTTTTAGTCGTGTCATGTAACTAGTTATAGCTTTATTACCATAAAATTTCTAACAAAGAAGAAGCAACTCTTTTAAAATAGAGCAAGTACTAAAGTATTTTTTTTTCTAGTTTACTTGTTTTTTCTAGTTTTCATTAATAAATTAGTTAAAAATCACATATACAATCAAAAACTAAAAATACTTGATAAATAAAAAATAAAATATTAGACTACATCAAAAAAATTAAATGGATAAAATATTGAAACAAAACTCCTAAAGAGTAGGAGAGAAGAACCAATTCTCTTGGAATTGGATAATTAGTTACAATTCTTTCTTTTTAATAGCTATATTCTTTAAATATCTAAAGTTACATAAAAAATATATTTTTTATCTAAAAATTTCTTTAAAAATAAATACTATAATTATCAATATAACTTCCATAAAATATCATAATCCAACAAAAGAAAAATCAAATCAAATGCATTTCATTACAAAGTTTTGTTTTAGCAAGAATAAGAAAATAATCAACTTTGAGGCCAACAATGAAAGAAGAAATCATTCATCTTCTTATCTCACCTCTTCAGGACATGTATTCTTTTTTTTTTTTTATACCTTTTGTTTTTAATATTGTTTAATATTTTATTTTGTAGGATTTGTTTGTTTCGCTTAAAATACTTTAGAGGAAAATATTTTACAGATTCTTTTATGTTTGTTTCTTGGAAATTATTTTTCCTATACTTGTTTCCAATAAAATATTTTATAAGGAAATTAGTAAATATAAAATATTTTACAGTCAACTTTCAAACTCATTTGCATAAAATATATTTAGCGCATGAAGTTTTGTAAAATGTTTTACAAAAAATAATTTATTTACAATATCATCTAACTATTTCAATTATCATCATCTCCTCACCACATCACTATCATCTAACCACTAACTCTCTGATCTCCTTCTCTATGTCACAACAACCTCCATAATCATCATAATCTCTTTTTCTTTATCAACCACCATCTTCATTATTATTGTCACTTCATTATCACCTTCTCATCTATCACCACCACTACCACCACCATAATTATCTTCTTCATTTTCATCACTATCTCACCACTATTTTTTTTTTCACCACAACTATAATCACTTTTATTGGTATCATTGTCATCTTATTACTATTAATGTAATATGACCACGACAACTAAATATTAAGAAATATTTTATCTAAATATTTTATATAAAATATTTTTTACTCAAATATTATACGTGAAACAAATAGATTTATGAACATAAAAATCTGAACAAGTAATAATTTAATTATTAATTTTTTAAAAAATAAATAAAGCAAGAGAAGCAAATCTTTGTGTGGGCACATCACTCTTCTCTTTTCTAATTCCCCCTCACCCCTTCTCCATCTAACATTTACTATCAATGAACTAATATAAAAAAAATGTTTTTTTTAGAACGATTATCTATATTTAAGCAATATTGGATACTGGATCAGGTGACCAAAATAAAAATTCAGAGGAGGTTAAAGTGGTATAAAAAATGCATGGCAAAAATGAAAAGCTTCTTCTTCTCTCTATTATTCTGGATAATTGACTAAAATTAAAAAGACCCGAGAACACAGAAACCAAAAGCAAGCCTCTGGGTATCTCTTGTCAAAAACCACCACCCCCACTTCCCCAATGTGATTGAGCAAGCAAGATATGGGCAAAAGGGACAAGAAGGAGAAGAATTCTCCTTCTTCTCTCTTCTAATTCTTTCTTAAAACACACACGCACACACACACACACACGCACACACACACAACAAAAGGAGATAAGGGAAGAGACGAAGGTCCTTGTTAAAAGAAGAAGAAGAAGAATGCATGATTCCTCCAACTCGGACGCTTCAGCATTTCCATTTCGAAGCTCTTGTCACAGGCGGGCCCACTCAGACGTTCCATTTCGGGTCACGGATGAATTGGATCTGGTTCCTGATGAGTTGGTATCTGAAGAGGACCTCTTTTGCTCTTACATGAACATGGAGAAACTTGGATCCAGACCTGAAGAAGGACCCTCTGGGCTGAAACAGGACAATGCCGGTATTGAGTCACCTAGTGGTGGTGGTGGTGGGGTTCAAGACGAGGAGGAAGAGCAAGAAAAAGCATATGTGAGGCCGCGGCATAATCATAGCAATTCAGATGATGGGTCTTCTTTAATGGAACCTGTTGACTCTAAGAAAGCTATGGCTCCTGAAAAACTCGCTGAGTTGTGGGCTCTTGATCCTAAACGAGCCAAAAGGTATTTTCTTTTCTGGGTTTTGCTTTGAAATGGATTTGGTTTTTATAGCTTTTCAAATGGGTTGATGTTTTTCTCATTTTAGTTACTTTGTGGCAATACATAAACAAGCAATTTGTTTTTATGTTTGTGGGTGGCTGTTGAGCATTTGGGTTTTCCTTCTGGATACACCATTTTGTTAATTTTGACTTAGTTTGTGAAGTTGTGAGGGATTGAATTTAATAGTAAGTTTTGAATGATTACTTCTTAGGACAACATCGTGTAATAAACTTCATGTGGCTTTGATTTAGAGTGCAAACCGCTTTGGCTTTGGCTTTGGCTTTGGTTTTGGTTTTGGTTTTGGCATTAGCTTGTTAGTTATCTCGCAACATATTTGGTCTTGGTAGATGTGAATTGGACTTTCTAGGATATTCTCACTGCAGACTTGCAGGCATGTCCTTAGTGTTTAGTTAGGATTTTTTTTTTATTTGCATAACCCCCCTTGATTTTATCCTATTTTGTTGACCTAGGCGGTTAGTTGTTCTTGTCCAGACCACTGTGGATATTTGGGCAATTATAAGAGAACACTTTCCTATTTTCCATTTTAAGTGGTAGAGAATTGGCATAAAATGTTGCAACCTAAAACTAAGAAGTTGCTTAATTTTATTTTTTTTAATCTTCAAAATTGATAACATATAGAGAAGTGGTTTCACAGGAGCTCAAAACTCTTGATATTTAGATGGATTTGTTTTATGATAGGTATGAATGGCGCAAAAGGATCCACATAGCGATCCTAACTAGTTTGAAATTGAGATTTAGGTGTTGTTGTATCTTCCAAATTGACGGGTTATATTGTTTTAGAGGTACATGAGAACTTGCATGGGCTGATCTATGTATTTGGGTACTATGATTGCTAGACGTATCTCATCAATGCATGCTGAAACTTATTACTGATGGAGAGGCTGTTTTTGACAGGATCAAGTCCTCAGGAACCCTACAGTGCACAAGTTTTTCTGATTGATAGTTCTATCCTTTCCTCCTCGCATAATCTCACCTTTCTACTTAGCAATGAAGCTTGCCAAATTTGTTGTCTTTTTTCACCTGACATCTCTACGGTTAAGCATGTTTCTAAGTTATTTGTTTCTGTTGCATGGATGCTATACATTTAAATGCAGATAAAAAATAGCTCTTCCAAAGGTTAGAATAGAAACTTCAAGGGATGAATCGGCTTTTAGTGATTTGCTATCTTAATTTATCAGTTATTTTTTTCTTAAAAAAATAAATAAATTTTCATGTTGCTGCTTTTGCTGAAGATGAACACTTTTGACTTCACATCGATGAGCTAGGAAACTATTGAAATCTTTTTCACGGTGCTTTATGTTTATTAATGTATGTCGAATTATTTGTTTTCTGAAGCAAATGACATAGCCTGTCCACGAGGCTCTAAAGAGTGATTCTTTATTAATCATAGAATTGCTTTTGATAGATCTGATTGTCATGTAGATGCACAACATTTTACATTCTTTAAGTTTCCTCTAAACAGTTATATTATTTATCTAGGATTATGGCCAATCGCCAGTCTGCTGCTCGCTCAAAAGAGAGGAAAGCCCGATATGTATCTGAACTTGAGAGAAAAGTTCATACCCTTCAGACAGAGGCAACTACACTTTCTGCACAACTTACACTGTTCCAGGTTTGGCAAACAACTCATGTATGTTTAGAAGGCTATGAATAAGAGTTTCTAATTCTCTAAACTGCCAGTTATCTGTGGTCTTGTATTCTCATTTCAGAGGGATACATCAAGTCTGACTACTGAGAACTCAGAGCTTAAGCTTCGATTACAAGCTATGGAACAACAGGCTCAATTACGTGATGGTATACTATATCCTTGCTCTGCTTTAAATGCTAATCCCTGTTCTATTGTTGGATGCATCTTTCTATGGAAGTTCTTAGTAGACAATTTAGCATTTTATGAGGTGAAGTGGAAGGCTGTTGTGCTGTTCAGGCGTAATACTTTCCTCCACTAAATGGGGGTTCTACTTGTAACTTCAAATCATTAAGTACTCCCAAATAATTATTGTCATCCAACATCTCACTGCCATTTATAATTTTAGTCTAACTTACATTTCGTCAACTTGGCTCGCTATTTGGGATATTTGCTCTTTAAATATCACTAAAATACTAGATGTCTTTTCTGAGTATAAAAAAAACAACAAATACTAGGTTGTCACGGGCTGGGAGGGTTAACTTGGTTTGACCCTCTAGATTTTTTATAAAAAAAGAATCAGAACGATATCATTTTGAAAAATTGTTGTTTTTTTTTTAAAAAAAAATTTAGAGTTGGGTTTTGACCAGGTCAGACTTGAGTTTTTTTACCGAGTCAGCCAGGTTTTGTACTTCTAATTTTTCTTCAACCCAGGCTGGTCCAGGCCCTGGGTCAGTGGGTCCCGGTCAACCCACCAGGATGGTCCAAGTTTTATAACCATGGTCTACATCTAGCAGTATGCAATGAGATATAATATCAATCCCCTTGCACATTTTTTGTTGGGTATCATCTTTCTCTGGTCATCATTCATTTGACATATAGGACAGGAAGTATCTTGACTGACTGTATTTTTGGTTGCATGACTCCGATATATAGCTCTGAATGAAGCGCTAAAGAAGGAAGTAGAGAGGCTCAAGTTTACCACTGGGGAAATAATGACACCAACAGATAGCTATAATTTGGGAATTCAGCATATTTCGTATAACCATTCTCCCTTGGTTTCACCAAGGCCACGACTTGGGTCAGTTGATGCCTTAAACATACAAATCCCACAGTTTCATCCTCTCCAATCTAACTTGTCACCTCGTCAGCCAGCAATTGCTGCATCGCATTCCCATGACTTGTCAGAGATGTTGCCACAGGATCCTCTCAGATGGTTGCAGGGCTTTGATATCAGCAGCAGAAGCTCTGTTCTGGTTAGATCTGAATGCCCCTCAATATCTGGCAGTGAAGACAGCAGTCTTTGACGAAATTTTGCTGATATACAGTTGACCCCCACCCTGTTTCTTGGATTGTTCATACTTCATAGATTGACCATATTGACAACCAAATGTATTTTTCATTTGATGTTGATTCTTTAACTGTAAGTGTACTCAAAGGTATTTGGAAACTTTCCAAGTAACTTATTCATGAGGATTTCTCTGTACAAATTAAGATTTCATTTTTATTTTTTCTGGAGAAACGTACTGGGCTACAAGTTTATTTCCTGACCGAGATGGGTATTTTCATGTTATGAGGCCTCATTATAGAAACTTGTGAAGTTGTTCATGTTCAATATTTGTATGTCATCACAAGTTTACAAGTAAGGAAGGAATGAGATAAAAAAGATAGAGACGGCCCTAGTAAAATAAGGATGGATAATAGAAAAATTTCCCCTCCTTCACCTCTTTACTCCGACCTCAATAATTTCTACATCCTTCAACCTCTGATACCCTCGTTAATTTAAGTATCAGATGATTTTCTAAAACACACAGGATTTTGTTTTGCAGGTATACCAAAGAAGTAATCAAGTCCATTATCAATCGTGGAAGCCTAAGATCCATTGAAGTCTTTATGTGACATCATTAGGTATCATCCTTGTTCCATTTTGCTTGTAGTTCGTGGATTTGGCAGTAGTAATAAAAAGGTACACATAGACTGATGAGATTTCTTATACGTATTAGTTCTAAATATGTGCCTTAATATTAGATTTCTCTTGGATCTTTAGTATATTCGATCTGGCCGGTAAGGTGGGTTAGAAAATGATGAGCATACAAGCCTAACATGCTAAGAACATTTACTCAAGCTCGACCTGTAACTCTTTTATTAGCCTGTTAAGCAGCCCAACCTATGATCAAGTAATCCTCATGATCGAGTGACATTCTACACAAGAAAAGTTAAACAAAAAATCATCATCATTTTCATAATCTAATTATAAATTATTCCCTAAAAATTATATTTTTTAAAATAAAAATAAAATAAATAAAATAAAGGTTAACAACATGAAGACAGCAAGCTAGGGTATCAAGATGTAATTTTGAAGACAATTCAAGACCTAATTGCACTCTATTATGCTCAAAAATAGAGAAAAAAATACAAATTGAAGGTCAAATGAGTAATTATTGGATGAATTAGCATAAAAATTAAGCTCAATGATATAATTAAATTTTTAATAGGCCAATTTGATTTAATCATTGGCCAAATTAATTTTAATTATATTTAAGCATTAATTTGGATCCAATTGAAGGATTTAATTAAATGTAAGGACCTAATTATACTTTAAATGGATCAAATTAATTTTAGTTAGGGCTTAATTGGTGAAAAATTAAGTTTGGAAGCCTTATTTGAACTTAATTAAGAAGATTGAAATTTTAAGAGATCAAATTTAATTTTTTTCCAAGTTAATTGATTGAAATAAGACGTCAAACTATAGGGGCTCAATTGACCAAAACTAGGGGTAAAATTAAAGAAATTAAAAGTTTAATGGTCGGTTAGGGGTTAAATTGCATAAAATCAAGACCAGGGACCACAATGCAAAAAGCGTGGAAATTTAGGGTTCTAATTCAAATTCAGCAGGGGTTAAATTGCACTAAATCAAAAGTATAGAATCAATTATGCGTGCAATTAAATCAAATTTAAAGAGAAAGGATTGAAATGAACTTTGATAAAAAACAGAACTTTAGTACTATTTTTCTTCTTCTTTAATTTTCTCTAAAATGACAACTTAGGGATGTTACTTTGCAAATTAATTTAATGCATTTAACATCCATCAAAATTGAAAAATCTTGCACGCAAATAATCATTTGCAATTTCTCTACAACCTCATATGGCCCGTTTAGGCTAAATGACAACCCACTAGCATAAGCATAAAAAAGCCAACTCAGTCAGTCTTTTCTTACCGATTTGACAATATTTTCTTGCCGATTTGACAACTTATAATGCCTACTTTGAACCAACACTTGGGATCCTTTCCAACTGAATCAAGGGCTGTAATTTTTTTTTTACAGTGTAAACAAGATTGCCCACTTCCACTGCAAATGAATAGAACTGGATTTCATGCCCTGAGAGAGGAGAAAATTAAGTTCAAATTCAGCCAAAAAACCAGTTTTTCTGGTTTCTACACATTTCTTCTCTCCACTGTGTCTTCAACTGTTGAAAACCCTCCACCAACCTACAAACCTAAATCCTTACCGGCAATAGGGGCAGTCACTGCGAGGTCCTCCCTCTCCCCACTATAGATTTTCTTCTTCTACTTCTTCTTTCTTTCTATGCCACAGGAAACCAACACCATCACCATTTCTTCCTTCAACTTTGCCTCTATGCCACAGGAAACCAACACCATCACCATTTCTTCCTTCAACTTTGCCTTGAGCAACTAGCACCACCACGTGTCACCAAGACCACCAACTGACCACCAAACAGCCATTGTGGCTCTCTCTCTTCTCCTCTACAACTTTTTTTTTCTTCCTTCCACAACCGACTCTGGCCATTTCACTTCAAGCTAGTAACCAAAACTCCATCCCCTTCGCTAGATCACCCCTATTTTTCTCTCCCATCATCTGCAACTATGTAGTTGTATGCAGAACGTGAACTACTATTCACGTTTTGCAAATTAATTAACATCTCTTTTAGGTTGAGCTAGTTTTGGCCCCGCCCAAATGGCTAGGCCCGGTCCCGGCCCAAAAAAGATTTAAGAAACCTTTCAGAAAAATTTATGATTTTCTCGTCTATTTTTCTACCCATTTTGCCTAATATTGGGTTGTATATTTACACTATAAAATATAAATCCGGTATTAAAATACCCGGTTTACTCCAAAATATTTCAAAAAAAATCAAAATATTTCCAAAAAAAATCTGAAGAAATTTTAAATTAATTTCTCTTTTAAAAAAAAAACATAAAAAATATTTTGTTTTCATGCATACGGTCAAATCCTAAAAATTTTCCAAGCATATCTTCATAAAACAAAAATTGCATCTTTTTCATGTTAAAAAAATTCAAAAATAGATATTGTAACTAGTTTATAATTATCCTTTAAGATTTACTCAACATGTCAAAAATCTTTTTCCAATTTTTTTTTTTTAGGATCGAGATGTAGACTTTAATATTTGTGAGGTGTAAAATTACACAATAAAATACACACTTAAGTATTGAAGATATAAGGCATAAAATAAATGCAGTGCTAATTTTGATTTCAAAACGTTTAGAACTTTACTTATTAGGTAAAGACTCTCTCATAAAAAGCGATCTACTTTAAACCCTAGAAATGACCAACAAATAGAAACTTCATCCAGCAAAACAATCAAATAACAATGTAGCTTACCTTAAGTAAGGTACTGATTAGTATTTAAAAGTATATTTTTATCATGGTTTTATATCATTATTTTGCACTTGAAGTATCAATAACTCCTTAACTAAAGCATGTTTTATAATAATATATCTAATAATATAAGATACCTTTAATTTACGGTAAATGCTCATTTTAAATACAGGCCTATCACATAAATGAAAAGATTGATTGATGACTTTAAGAACATAAATTGTAAGGACAAAGAGATGGCCAAACTTAGAAAAGAGATTTCGGTGAAATCCAAACCGGAACACTGTTCGGTAATTGGATCATATTTGGAGCTGTAAATCTCAAATTTATGTCTACTTTATATGGATGGAAAGGTAAGACATAGGCCTACAACTTTCATATGGAGCCCAAGATCTAAAAATGCCATTTTCAAGTCCAAATTATCTAAAAAGGCTATTTTTAAGTCCAAATTGTAGCAACAACAAAGAAGCCCGAATCTGTCTTCCAGCCTGAGCACTGTTCAGTATTTGACCCATATCTAGAGTTCTAGAAGTCCAAATGAGCTGAATTTGTTACACAAGAAAGCTGAGATAATTTTCTACAACTTTCATGTTCTCAAGTGGCTCCAATTTGGACGTTATCAATGACGTTTTAGGCAGACAAGAGAAGATAAGGATTGTCACCAAGTCAAGAGTTAGTCACGCACTCATCAATTAATCATCAAATCAATAGTTCCCAATTTTGGCCTATAAAAGGAGGCCTTTGCCATGATTATAACTTATGCTAATACTTGTAAATCTCGTCAAGCATTCATAGCTCAGGTGTCGGTTATACCATACAGTATGGGCTATGAAAGTGTCAAGCATTTGTTGTACCAATTGTTATACAATATAAATCAAGATTAGTCATTTAACAAGCAAAGTATTAAACAGTGAACAAGATAACAAATATAAAACATGTTAGTATCAAACATTAAAGTTCATATTAAGTTTACACTATACTTATTCTTACACCATTAGTGTAACCTTTTCACATTCACATAATAAATTTAGTTAGGCATAATGAAAGAAAGAAAAATAGATAAACAAAATAAGAACATAAATAAGATAAAAGTTAACTAAGTAAAGGAAAAGAAATGAAAGGAATAAACTTGATATTAATGAAAACAAAGCATAAACATTACAAAAAATACAAAGAGAGAAAGCAAGAGCATGATCTTGATCTGGATACCAAGATGTCTAAATGCATGACAAATGCCTCCTTTTATAGGCCAAAATTGGGAACTATTGATTTGATGACTAATTGATGAGTGGGTGACCAACTCTTGACTTAATGACAATCTTTATCTTCTCGTGTCTGCCTAAAACGTCATTGATAACGTCAAAATTTGAGCCACTTGAAAACATGAAAGTTGTAGGAAATTGTCTCAGCTTTCTTGTGTAAAAAATTTAGCTCATTTGAACTTCTAGAACTCTAGATATGACCCAATTACCGAACAGTGTTCCGGTTTGGATTGCACCGGCATCTCTTTTCTAAGTTTGGCCATCTATTTATCCTTTCAATTTCAGTTCTTATATTCATCAATCAATCCTTTCATATATGTGATAAGCCTGTATTTAAAATGAACATTTACCATAAATTAAAGGTATCTTATATTATTAGATATATTATTATACAACATGCTTTAGTTAAGGAGTTATTGATACTTCAAGTGCAAAATGATGATATAAAACCTTGATAAAAATACACTTTTAAGTATCAATCAATAACTAATGTATTTATGTTAATAATTTATAATCTGATTGGAACCTTCTTTGTATGTGGTTTCCAATTGAATAATAATAGTTTATATTATATGTCATAACCCAATTATGGGTTATTCTCCAATTTTTGACCCATGTTTTGATAAATTTTTAGAAAATTCAAAAAAATAGAGAAAAACAATGAAAATCCAAAAAATACATTTTTAAATATATTTGCATCGTTTTTAGCATTTTCAATATCAAAGAATTTAAATTTTTAAAGATATTTGGAACGCATTCAACTTTTAGCGCGTTATATTTATAATCATTAATTTTCTTTATTAAGCCGATGTTGATATTACTTGTTTTTGAAAAATAAAAAAACAAATAAAAAAATATAATAAAAAAATCAAAATTTGACAAAAAAATTGAGGAATCAATTTTAAAAACCAAACAACATTTTACTTATAAATAGCAGCCTTCGTAACCAAGGGGACAATTTTAACAAAAAAAAAAAGAAAACAAAAAAAGAAAAAGAAAAAAGAGCCCTAAACTATCACTTCCAAGACCAGCAGCCGCCCCACCCAGCAAAAGATCTTCTTCTCCCAAACTGAGGCCAGCTCCTCCCCTTTCTTATTTTTATATTTCTTCTTGCTTGGCCACTTCCCCAGTCATCTTCTCCATCTCAGCCTCTTCCCTGCAGCTGCTCCTTCCCCCCCCACAGCCGGTTGATGAGAGATCCCTCAAAACTCAACCAAAACGCAGTCGTTGCCCCCCTTTTTCTTCTCATCTTCAACCTTCAGTCGTGCCTCCATCTTCACAGCTTTCCCCTCTCTTTGAAATCAAATCACAACAGCCACAAACGAGCTCTTCATCACCTCCTTCTCCTTCTCTTGGACATCGGCAGGACTCACATCTTTCCTTCCCCAATCGTTGACCAGCCACATACCAGATCTTCCCTCTCTCAGCCGACTTCTCCTCCTCCACCCACAGAGTCATCAACGCAGCCCACACTCTCAGCCACCACAGCTCAGCCGAGAGCACCACCTTCCAGCCCTCAACAGACAGAACTTCCCTCATCGGCGCAGACCGGCCTCCAACAGCAACCCTGCTGTCTTCCTCATCTCTTCCCATCACAGCAACACAACCCCCCCTCACTCTCCTCTCACCGGCCAGCATTTTATGGCAACTGGGACACGGCAGCATCGCCCGATCTGCCAACCGAGGCATGAGGAGAAGAAGATGCCCTGACCTCAGAGCCGGCCGCCACCTGGAGAAGGGAAGAACAGAAAGCCAAAAGAGAAGACAGAAAAGAGTAGATATAAAAAGAGAGGATCGGAAGCTTTTCCTTGTGTTTTTTTTCCCTCTTTGCA
Organism: Populus euphratica; assembly: GCF_000495115.2. Taxonomy (NCBI): domain Eukaryota; kingdom Viridiplantae; phylum Streptophyta; class Magnoliopsida; order Malpighiales; family Salicaceae; genus Populus; species Populus euphratica. The sequence continues at coordinate 207,951 of NW_011500223.1, forward strand.
GGTAACGGTGGTTCCCACCGCCAGTGGAGAAGGAACTGGAAGAAGAAAACAGAGCAGATCCGCCCATTTCCAGGCATTGTGAGCAGTGGCGCGTTAACCCACCCGCCGCGCCGGCACTGTTCCGGCTTCCAGAAGGGACTCAACGCAATGTCTGGAGTTTTAGGGACTGTATTGTAATTTAACAATTATGTAATGTAATTGTTTTGAATTTGTATTTTGTATTGTGAATATAAAAAAAAAAAAGGGAAAAAGAAAAGTAGATTTCAAAAACAAATAAAAGATTAAAATCAACTATTTTGGTTGTTTTTTTTTTGTTGTTTTGCAGGTCACCTTCATTGACAAAGAAGATGAAGAGGTTTCACCTTCATCGACAAAGAAGATGAAGAGGTTTCTGGTCCACTGGATTTGTCATTGTTCACATTGCCCATAACCAGTCTTTTATTTGTGAATCTCTGATAAGATTGATAAGATTATTACAATCAGGTTTTCTAATAATTTTTAATTAAATACTAGATGGTAACTCTCAATAATAGAGAAAAAAAAGCGTCAAGCTGGACAGTGCGTGGATTTTTTTTTTTGACGTGCGATATTATACTTGTTTGATATATCATTAGTTGATTCTCTAACCTTAATATTTATTGTTATTATTATTTCATCCTTAAATTAATCTTTTATCTCAAAGTTCTCATTAATTTCATGTTTATTATTATTATTATTACTATTACTATTATTTCTCCTACTATTACTAATACTACTTTTATTGTTACTTTTGTTATTGTTGTTGTTATGTTATTGTTATTTATTATTTATGCAATTAATCTTTATATGGTTTGACTTTAGTCTTGCTGGGTTATTTATTACTTCGACACTCATATACTTGGAGAAGACTTCAATTTTTTGGTCGTGTCAAGTTTTTGGCGCTGTTACCAGAGAGGTAAATTCTTGTGCAAATTATAATATTTATTTCATTTTCTTTTTTTTCTTTTCTTGTATATAACTTTGTTTTTTTTGTTTTGTTTCTCTTTTTTTTGTTTTCTTCTTCATTTTATTCTACTCCTATACATACATGAGAGTGTGGTCACATACATTAAATAGTAGTTTTTGTAGGGTATTTTTATTATTTTCAGAAAATATAACCGAAGTAGACAATCAATCATTTCATAATGAGAATAATCTTGTTAGAACACTTGAAGACCACTTGAATCCCATAAGAGTAAGTGCACCATCATGCATAGTTTTTTCTCCTGATGCATCTTATTTTAATTTTAAGTAAACATTATTCAACTTTTACCTTCATTTCATGGCTTAGATTTAGAAAATCTATACTTGCATTTAAAGGATTTTGAGGAGGTCTACAACATATATAATGACTCAAATTGTAGTATGGACACCATCATATTAAAAAAAAAAAAAATTATTAAAAGATAAAGCTAAAATATGGCTATAAAATTTGATATTAGAATCCATTCGTGCTTGGGATGAAATGCAACAATAATTTTTAAAGAAGTTTTTCCTTTCTCACAAAACAAACTTTTTTAAGTAATACCTATAATGACTTCAATTGTAGCATGAATACCATCAGATTAAAGCTTTTTCCTTTTTTATTAAAAGATAAAGACAAAACATGGCTACAAAATTTGAGACCTGGATCTATTCGTGCTTAGGATGAAATGCAACAACTGTTTTTGAAGAAGTTTTCTCCATCTCACAGAATAAATCCTTTCAAAAGACAAATCACGACTTTCACTCAAAAATTAGGAAAAATATTTTGTCAATGTTAGGATAGGTATGGAGATTTACTTAATACTTGCCCTCATCATGGTTTTGAAACATGGAGATTGGTTTCACATTTTTATGAAGGGTTAATACCTAGAGATAGGCAAATGGTTGAATTGATGTACAATTGAACTTTTGAAGATAAAGACCCTGATGAGGTAATGGAGTACTTAGATTTGTTAGCTAAAAATGCTCAAAATTAGGACATCGTAGGTATTTATGAGGCACCGAGTAAAACTCAACCTCATACATCTAGTGGAGATATGTATAACCTTATAGAAGATCATAACCTCTAAGCCAAGTTTGCATCTTTAGCTAGAAAAGTCGAGGCCCTAAAATTGAAAAAGAGTGGTCAATTAAAATCTGTTGAAAACATTGTGTCAAATATGTGAAACAAATAAACACTCAACCAATAATTGTTCAACCTTGCCTTCTTTTAAAGAATGTCTCCATGAACAAGCTCGTGCTTTAAACAGTTTTCAAAGAGCCAACCACAACCCATACTCGCAAACATACAACCCTGATTGGAGAAATCATCCAAATTTCAGTTGGAAGAGTGATAATAACAATGTACAAACTTCACAACCATTGTTTCAAGCATACCATAATTTTTAAAATTCTCATGGATATGCACCTCCTTATGCTCCACCTCCTAGAAGAAATCTTGAGGAAACATTGCATGCATTCATTAAAAAGCAAGAGACAATCAATACTCAACTTGCTCAAAACATGACAGATTTTAAAGATACTCATGCAAAATTGACATTTGCTCTCAGTTTCCAAGAGAAAGGTAAGTTTCCATCTCAACTAGAATAAAATCTGAAGGGGCAATATAATGCAAATGCAAGTAGTTCCGGAAGCCTACACATGGATCAAATCAAATCAATCACTACTCTTCGCAGTGGTAAGGTTATTGAAAAACCCACTCTTGAACCTTATGAGAAAGATGATGAGTTAATCTTTGAGGGTAAGGAAGAGGTTGAATCTGAAATTTACAAAGAAAAGACTGATTCCCTACTAGCGCTTCCATTTTCTCATGCAATGACCAAACAAAGGAAAGTCAATCACAACTTTGAAATCTTTGAAACTTTCAAACAGGTAAGAATCAATATACCTTTACTGGATGCTATTAAACAGGTTCCTTCCTATGTTAAATTTTTGAAAGATCTATGCACTGTGAAGAGAAAAATGAATGTGAAAAAAAAAGAGTGTGTGTGTGTGAGACTCCAGTTGGCCTACATATAGGTAGTATGATTGCCCTTTTAATTTCTCATCTATAAAATCCTCTCTTCCTTCCTTTCATTTGTACTCAACTGATGCATTCAACACATATAGAAGTATATAGAAATAACAAGTTCCTTAGGTCATCACATAAGAAATGTTTATATTTTTAGTGGATCTAGTCCTGAAAAAAAAAAGAGTTTTTATAATCAGCAAATCTTAGTCAGGTGCTAACTAAGAGAAAGATTTATTTAGTGTATAAGGGAGGCAGTATTTGGTTAATGGGAGGTGTGTCAATAGCTGTATTTTTAGGAAGTAGTAAAGTTTTGGGAGTCATCCTTAAAACTTTAGCACAAGGGGACATCAGTGGAAAAACTATTAAAGAAGAACTACAAGTCTCCATAATGTCTGCTTAAATGAATGCAATGTTTAACCATGGTGATGCCTTCATTGCCTTACTAGGTGATTTAGGCACATTGGAAGAGATCTTTTATATTTTCTCTTGGGCCCAACTGCACATTCACCATAAACTCATAAATCTATTAAATGTTAATGGTTATTATGATAAGTTATTGTCGTTTCTTAATCATGTTGTGAAATAAGAATTTCTAACATTTTTGGCACGATAAATCATAATCTTTGCTGCTACTGCCGAACAATTGATTGACTAACTATAATCTTTCATTCCTGTAATTGATCCCTCAATGAGTTGCATAAATTGATCATCTAAGGAAAACCGTAAATATCTTAGATTGGATTTGAGTCTTCATTTATGAATCTTTGTGTCTTTTGGTTTTATTATTGTGTTTTATTGTTTCTTATATTTGTTTAAGTGTGTTTCAGGTTTTTCAATGTTTGTTATTTCAAGTGATGTCTTCCATACTCTATCTTTCTACATTAGGATATTAAGGACAATATCTCATTTTGGTTAGGGGAAGAGAGGGTAGTAGTTGATAAAAAAAATTAATTAACTGTGTTTTCTATTTCATAAAGCATGTGCAAAATTATTATTACTAGGATGGCAGAGTAAAACAGCTCTTTTATTAAAGTGACTCTTGAGACGCATCTTAGTAACCATTCTTAAAAAGATCTATAATAATTGATTAGTACTTAAAAGTGTATTTTTATCAAGGTTTTATATTATTATTTTGCACTTGAAGTATCAATAACTCCTTAACTAAAGCATGCTTTATAATAACATACTTAATAATATAAGATACCTTTAATTTGTGGTAAATATTCATTTTAAATGCAGGCTTATCACATAAATGAAAGGATTGATTGATGAATTTAAGAACTAAAATTGAAAGGACAAAGAGATGGCTAAACTTAGAAAAGAGATGTTGGTACAGTCCAAACTGGAACACTGTTTAATAATTGGGTCATATCTAGAGTTGTAGCTCTTGGATTTAGGTATACTTTATATGGATGGAAAGATAAGATATAGGCCTACAACTTTCATATGAAGACCAAGATTTAAAAAGGTTATTTTCAAGTCTAAATTGTAGCAACAACAAAGATGTCTGAATCTATCCTGCAACCAGAACACTGTTCAGTTTTTGGCCCATATCTAGAGTTCTAGAAATCTAAATGACCTCTATCTCTTTCTTCTGGAAAGCTGAGATAATTTCCTACAACTTTCATGTTTTTCAAGTGATTCCAATTCTAACGTTATCAATGATGTTTTGAGTAAACAAGAGAAGATAAGGATTGTCACCAAGTCAAGAATTGACCGCCCGCTCATCAGTTAGTCATCAAATTAATAGTTCCTACTTTTGGCCTATAAAAGGACGTATTTGCCATGCATTTAGGCATCTTGATCTCCAAATCAAGATCATGCAGGAGTTTCGAGGTAATAAATAACCCGGCAAGACCGGGGTTGAACCACAAGGAGGTTAATTGTATAAATTATAGATGACAATAATACAAAAACAAAAACAATAAGAACAACAACAATAATAGTAGTAGTAGTAGTAGTAGTAGTAGTAGTAGTAGTAGTAGTA
>NW_011500223.1:213050-228484 GCF_000495115.2 Populus euphratica
TAAAAATAATAATAAAGGAAATGAAGGAGAAGAAGAAGAAGATGATGAGAACTTTGAGATGGAATATTAATGTAAGGATCAAACAATGATAACAATAAATGTCAAGGTTAGAGGTTCCACTAATGGTATGTCAAACAAGTATAGTATAAACTCTTATTATTCAATTAGAAACCACACATAAAGGAGGTTCCAATCAGATTATAAATTGTTAATATGATTACGTTAGTTATCTTATTCGATTAATGTTAATACTTGTAAATATTGTCAGGCATCCATGCTTATAACTTATGTTAACAACAAATCAAGTTTCTTTTATAGCTCCAATGTCGGTTATACCATACATTATGAGTTATGAAAGTGCTAAGCATTTGTTGTACCAAGTGTTATATAACATAAATCTAGATTAGTCATTTAATAAGTAAAGTATTAAAGAGTGAACAAGATAAAAAATACAAAACATCTTAGTATCAAATATTAAAGTCCATATTGAGTTTATACTATACTTATTCTTACACCATTAGTGTAACCTTTTCACCTTGACATAATAAATATAGCTATACATAATGAAAGAAAGAAAAATAAATAAACAAAATAAGAACATAAATAAGATAAAAGTTAACTAAGTAAAGGAAAGGAAATGAAACGTATAAACTTGATATTAATGAAAGCAAAACATAAGCAATACAAAGAGAGAAAGCAAGAGCAGATCTTGATCTGGAAACTAAAATGCCTAAATGTATGGAAAATGCCTTTTTTTATAGGCCAAAATTGGGAAATATTAATTTGATGACTAATTGATGAGTGAGTGGCCAATTATTGACTTCGTGACAATCCTTATCTTCTCTTGTCTGCCCAAAATATTATTGATAATATCAAAATTGCAACCACTTGAAAACATGAAAGTTATAGAAAATTGTCTCAACTTTCCAAAAAAAAATAGAGGTTATTTGGAATTTTAGAACTCAAAATATGGGCTAAATACTGAACAATGTGCGGGCTGAAGGACAGATTCAAACTTCTTTGTTATTGCTATAATTTAGACTTAAAAATGACCTTTTTAAATCTTGAGCTCTATATAAAAGTTATAGGCCTATATCTGACCTTTCTATCCATGTAAAGTAGACCTAAATCCAAGATTTATAGCTTCAGATATGACCCAATTATCGAACAGTGTTCTGGTTTGGACTGCACCAACATCTCTTTTCTAAGTTTGGCTATCTCTTATCATTTCAATTTCAGTTCTTAAATTCATCAATCAATCCTTTCATTTTTGTTATAGACCTGCATTTAAAATGAAAATTTACCATAAATTAAAGGTATCTTATATTATTAGATATGTTATTATAAAATATTTTTTAGTTAAAGAGTTATTAATACTTTAAGTGCAAAATGATGATATAAAACCTTGATAAAAATACACTTTTAAGTACTAATCACAATTTATTAAAACATTAACAAGCAATTTAACAAGCCAACTATATGATATAACCAACACTTGAGTTATAAAAGGAACTTGATTTGTTGTTAACATAAGTTATCACCATAAATACCTGATAATATTTACATGTATTGGCATTACTCAAATAAGATAATTAATATAATCATGTTAATAATTTATAATTCAATTGGAACCTCATTTATATGTGGTTTCATGTAAAGTAATAAAAGAGTTTATTCTATACTTATTTGAAATACCATTACTGAATCTTCTAATCTTAACAATTATTTTATTCTTGTTTAATCTTTACATCAATATCACATCTTAAAAGTTCTCTTCAACTGCTTTTCATTTATTATTTATTATTTTATATAGTTTACCTCCCTATGGTTCGACTCTGGTCTTACTAAATTATTTATTACTTTGACACTCCTATACTTGGGATAAGACATCAAACTCTTTAATCGTGTCAGTTTTGAATCTATGAGCTTTTACAAATATAAGACAAGGAATTCATTACTAATAGGTAAGCCTAATGATTTTAGTAAGAATAATAATGAGTAGGGTTAGGGTTGGATTTTGCTTTATTTTCCCCTTACTCAAAATATTTAAATCCATTACCCATCTTAATCTTTAACACAATCAGATCAGGTTAATTGAAGGAATTTTTTTTATTAGAGATATTTGATATGATCATATTAAATCAATTTTACAAAAATAAAATCTAAGTTTAAAAAATAAATTAGATCATCATTAATTAATCATAAAAGCATAAAATAGAGTCTAATCTCCAAATCCTTTTATAAAACCATAAAAACTCTTAATGAATCGTAATATAAAAATATATGAACTACATTTAAAAATAAAATTACAATTTTATACAATAAGTTAAAAAAAAAAATCAAGTTAAAGTTGAGTCAGGTAATGGAGTTAGAGAACCCCTCACTTGTCTTCGTATTCAACTCTAATTAAATTAGGTTAGATTTTTATCTAGTTTAACTAGGTCAAACTAGATAAAGTATTTGGTCCAACTGAATTGGATGATATTGAATACTTGATAAATCAAGTGAAATTATCATCCTTAGGTTTATTGTACTCAACATCATGGTGACAACGCTCTCTTTCCTAGAAAAATAAAATAAAAAAGCTTTTGTAGTTTAGAGGGGGGAATATCTTATGTTGAAAAAACAATTGTTATCTAGTATTCTGATCACTAAAAAATTCTAAGTAGTCTTTAAAGTTTTAGAGTAAAGGACTAGTTATGATAAAAGAAAGATATGATCACCCTAAAACATCTTATTGGGGTAAGTTGTATTGCTACTTGTCCTTTATTCCTAACCGTATATTATGCCTAATTTGTTAGTGGTCTATCTATATGGATGATAACAGATTTCCTATTATGAGTTAAACCCTATATAGATGGTTGGTTCAAGTCTAACCATTATAAGGTCTGATTCATCTATGTCATTTCTAATTATTACCATTTTGATACCATTTATTGAATTGACATGTTCATAACTGATAACTCTTGATCATGACATGTGACTAATAATATATCAAGTCATATCAATGAAAAACTAATAGATTTATGTTGGGCTTATTAAACCTTATTAAGGTTCATTTATCCTAATACCAAGGATTCAATTGGAATATTTGTTAAATGAATAAAGATTATATGCCCTAATCCTACCCAAATAGTGACCATCATAGGTTAATTTATTGGAATAAGATCTAAGGACATAAAGGTCCCTCTTGGACTAAGTTTTTGATAAATGGCCCTTTTGGGGTTCACTTGTTTTTTAGATGTGTTATTTAGCAATCACCTTCTTATAATTCTAGCTTTACTTATTGACCTTTTGATTAGTACTTAAAGGTGTATTTTTATCAAGGTTTTATATTATCATTTTGCACTTGAAATATCAATAACTCCTTAACTAAAACATTTTTTATAATAACATGTCTAATAAAATAAGATACCTTTAATCAATGGTAAATATTTATTTTAAATGCAGGCCTATCACATAAATGAAAGGATTGATTGATGAGTTTAAGAACTGAAATTGAAAGGATAAAGAGATGGCCAAACTTAGAAAAGAGATGCTAGTGCAGTCCAAACTAGAACACTGTTTGGTAATTGGGTCATTTTTGGAGTTGTAGATCTCGGATTTAGGTCTACTTTATATGGATGAAAAGGTAAGACATAGGCCTACAATTTCATAAGGAGCTCAAATTTAAAAAAGGTTATTTTCAAGTCTAAATTATAGTAACAACAAAGAAGTCTAAATCTGTCCTCTATCCTGAATATTGTTCAGTGTTTGGCCCATATCTGAAGTTCTAGAAGTCCAAATGATCTCAATTTTATTTTTTTAGAAAGATGAGATAATTTTCTAGAACTTTCATGTTTTAAGTGGTTCAAATTCTAACATTATCAATGACATTTTAGGTAGATAAGAGAAGATGAGGTTTGTCACTAAGTCAAGAGTTGGCCACCTACTCATCAATTAGTCATCAAATCAATAGTTCTCAATTTTAGCCTATAAAAGAATGCATTTGCTATATATTTAGGCATCTTAGTTTCCATATCAAGATCATGCTCTTGCTTTCTGTCTTTGTATTGCTTATGTTTTGCTTTCATTAATATCAAGTTTATGCCTTTCATTTCCTTTCCTTTACTTAGTTAACTTTTATCTTATTCATGTTCTTATCTTATTTATTTATGTTTCTCCCTTTCATTACATTTAGTTAAGTTTATTATGTCAAGGTGAAAAGTTACACTAATGGTGTAAAAATAAGTATAGTGTAAACTTAATATGGACTTTAATGTTTGATACTAATATGTTTTGTATTTGTTATCTTATTCACTCTTTTAATACTTTGCTTGTTAAATGACTAATCTATATTCATGTTGTATAACACTTAGGACAACAAATACTTGACACTTTCATAGCCCAACCGTATGGTATAACCTACACTTGTGCTATGAAAAGAACTTGATTTGTTGTTAACATAAGTTATAATCATGAATGTCTGACAATATTTACAAGTATTAGCATTATTCCAATAAGATAATTAATGTAATCATGTTAACCATTTATAATCTGATTGGAACCTCCTTTGTTTGTTGTTTCCAATTGAGTAATAAAAAGAGTTTATACTATACTTGTTTAAAATACCATTAGTGGATCCTCTAACCTTGACATTTGTTGTTATCATTGTTTAATCCTTATATTGATCTTCCATCTTAAAGTTCTCATCAACATCTTCTTCTTCTTCTTCTTCTACTACTACTACTAGTATTATTATTGTTATTGTTGTTATTGTTATATTGCTGTTATTTATAATTTATACAATTAACCTCCATGTGATTTGACTCTGGTCTTGCCGGGTTATATATATATAACAGATGGATAGTTTTTTAGATTTTTATTAATATGCATGCATGATAAATTATTAAAGAGACCAGTACTCCTAATTTATTTGATGAAAATTAGACTTAGACATTTCTAATACTTATTTTCATTTAAAAGCAAAAGAATAGGCTACTCCTCTTAATTTATAAGGTAATGGCTCATGTTGAGTCCATTTTCCCCAAATATCTGGAGTGAGTAACAAAATATTTTTCACATGATTTTTTAAAAAATGTGGGTTGAATCCCTAATGAGGTTTTAAATAAGTTATAGAACCTAATACAAATGTATGTATATATGTATGTATGTATGTATGAGTATTGGTATTCTATCATTTAAAATCAAAGACTATATCAACATATATAGTTGAATAGATCAATGTTCATATATAAAGAAAAACATGTTACAATCCCAAGAGAAAGGACATGATAGAAAACAAGATACAAAATTAAAAGATTCAATCAAATACATTGAAACACAAATATCAATATGATAAATATTGTTTAATCCCCAAAATCTCATTACAAAACACATCAAAATCAACTATAAAACAAAATGAAAGATTAAGGTACTTGGCCAACACCAACATCATTCAAATACAAATATCAATCCAATAAAAATTATTCAATCTTAAAAATCTCATCACAAAATACATCAAAACCAATAATAAAATAATATAATTATTTGAAAGATATTTGGGGTTTGATAGACCTTTTAAGGGTTGGTGAGGTGGACCAAAAGCTACTGAAATAGTGGTGAAGGTGGCAGAATAATGGTTGCAAGTCTCTAACACATGCTTATAAGGGTTGTCACGGTTGGCGGATCATTGCACACACCATCGACATCTAATTGACACGTAGGTGTCTCTACCTAGCACACCACTATATGCTCTTCCTTATGGTATCAATGGTTTCATCCACCACCATTGACAAAAAAAGATCGGAGGAGTTGAAGGTTTAGTGGTCTTTTCTCTCTCAATTAGTTTGTTTTCTAACTTTCAGATCTGCTCATGTTATTGGATTACATTACTTATATAGTTGTGTAGTTCTCATCAAGAGGAGAAGAATGACACATTGGTCTTGCCTTGTTTAGAGATTGGAGGAAAGAGAAACTAAATAAAGAAGTCTTAAGGGTTATTTTTTTCTTTCTATTTGATTAACAATGATGCAAGGGTTAATGGTTTTAATTGATAAAAAGATGTTATATAGAGGGCTTTGAGATAAAAAAAAAAAAAGGGGTAATGGTCTCATCAGAAATAGAAGTCAAAGGTTAAATAAATTAATTAAGTTTTACTTTTAGAGAGAGAAAGATAAGGCTAGAGTTTTTTTTTGTTGGAGAAAAATAGAAGAAAATAAATAATGTTCTTCTAGAATTTATTTCTTTTATATTTCATGTCATGTTTTATAAACAATATGGTAGCTCTTTCCTATAATAGCTAGGGTTTTAGATTTTTTGTTAAGGTGTTTTAAGAGAGTATAAAGGAAGGAAGATCATAAATAATCCCCCTTTTCTCTATAATTTATTTATCTATTTATAACCTATAAATTTTGTTATTTTTTTTTGTTATTTGGATTTAAGTTTTTTATTTCATTTTAGCTTGTTATTAATATCATTTTCTATTTTGATATTTGATTTTTCTTAATAAGTAACTGAATTCAATTGAAAATATATTTTTTTGAAGTCTGCTTTTATTTTTTTTAAATATATTTTGGAATTAAAAGTTAAAATTGAGTTGTGACAAGATTTTATAGATAAGCCCATAAAAAAATGATGATTCGATTATCTAATGCCATTATTGAACCACACCAAAAGTAATTCAATCAATAATTTGCCCCTTTGACATGCAAATTCACCTTAACACGCACCAGAAGTAATGTGGATTTTGAGCCCAATTGTATAAAATCCAACTCCGAAGTTGAAAAACAATGCGAGGGTATAATAGCTGTCCAAAGCCCAAGTAAACATTTTACTTAACAGAAATTTAAGTTTGTTTGTGAATTTTTTGAAAACAGATCGAACTCGTACTCACCTGGGAAACTCGCTCAAATTCTAGGCTACAAGCACTAGAAGAACTAAACAAAACAAAACAAAACAAAACAAAACAAGCATTTCAGGTTTCTTCTAGCTTAGCAACAGCGTAGGAATCGTTCTTTGTGGATTTTTGCTTTTCTGGGTGATTAGTAAGCTTTAGAGAGGAAAACGGAAGATGGATATGTGCTAAAATTGATTTTTTTTTTTAGCAACAGTATAATTTTTGTTTAGGTGGAGGGAGGGGAGGGGGGGTGGCAGAAATGGATGGAGGGAGGAGGATAACGGCTAGTCCGAGGCCGTGTAATGGGAAAAGAGTGGTGGCAAGGAAACGGGGAAGGGGTTTTGGCGGAGGTGATGGGTTTGTTAACAGTGTCAAGAAGCTTCAGCGAAGGGAAATTTGTTCTAAGCGCGACCGTACCTTTACTATGACTGATGCCCAAGAACGTTTTAGAAACATAAGGTTACAGGTACCCTTTTGGCTTTGGTTTCCTTAAATTTGTCTTTACCGTTTTTTCTCCTGTGGAAATCTTGGGTTTTGATTATTGATTTTCCTGTTGTTGTTTAAGGGTGTTTTCACAATGTGTCTATTGTTTCTGCTGCATCTGTGTTAATCGTTTTCATGATAAAATTTTCATATTTTAAGCAAGAAATCTATGGTTGTTAATGGGTTTTATCGATCAAAGTTAGAATGGACATGGAAGGTTAAATTAGTATAGGGTATTTGTTCTTTAACTTATGTGTTCTTAAAGTTCTTGTTTTGAGGGATAATTAAGTGCATCGTCGCATTCATATTTATTAGCGTCTTGTGGGTGCTAGATTCCTTTGAGCTATATACCAATAACATTATAAGCACCAAGAAGTATAGGGGCAATACTATTAGGTGTTGCTAGTAATATTGATCTTGGCAGATTGTTGCAGTGAGGACACAGTGGTCTAGCTAATTCTTGATTTGGGTTGCCTAAAGCTATATGAATGGAGATTGTGAGTGATGCATGTGGTATTATCTCTAGAGTTTAGTTTCAGTTTTGGTAGTTTCTTGTTTGATGAAGGTGGATTAAAATTTGATCTAAGCATGGACATGACAGTGCCAATCTCTTTGCCTTTCACTTCTTGTTATACAGGCCTAGCAATTGAGACAATATTTGGAGTTCAATACTTTTAATTGGAGATAGAATTCATAAAGAGCCAGAAATTAAATAAAGAGTGTTAAATGTAGGTGGGATTGGAATCTGCAGATATTCAGGAAGAAAGGTAGAGGAAATCCTTGACACCTGCCCTCTTCAATAAACCCCCTTCCATTTCAGTGCCATTGATCTAAAGTAGAACTTCCTTGTTAGAACCTTTGCTGATGTGCTTGAGGCTTTGTGATGAATTTTTCTTGCCTACTTGGAAATCTACTTGCTTGTGTCATCTTTATGAATTTTCCAGCCCAACCTTTGAGGGCTTGTGATGAGTAATTCTGCTTGCCTCCTTGGAAGCTGCTTGCTTGCTTGTGGTTTCTTCACATTGAGCTATTTCACGGTGAACAAAATAACTGAATGTAATAATTTAACTGGTAACCAAACAATTACGCCTCAGCCAAGGCTAAGGGAAAGAACTAAGGATGTTGCTGGGCTAGCTAGCTATGGAATACTCTTCGATCAACTTGTTTGGCTGGTTCTTGTTACAAATCTTGACATTGTGCTTTCACAGAATCCCAACTTTGTTGCTTGGTTTTTGAAGAGGAAAGTTCTTCTTTTGCTAGTTGATAGTGATGGTGTTAGACTCCGTACATGTACCCATTATTGCCTTTCATGAATATAAAGGTATTCTCACTCTTGCTAATAAAAAAACGTACCTTTAGATGGCTTATTGTTAGCCATACTGCATTTCTATATGATGATGCTTAATCATAGTGAAGCTGGGAAATAAACTGACCACTGTAATTTATGGTGGTAAGTAGGGCACTCCAAGCGTGATCTACTATTTTGCAAATAATATTTCTCCTATTCATGTCTCCTCAACAGTTATTTTTAAATACACTGCATTCTGCTTCATATTGCTTATGTTCCTTCTTTCTGCTGTGGGATGTGATCCATGAATAGGAAGAATTTGATACTCATGATCCAAAAGGTCACTGTACCATGGTACTGCCATTTTTAAGAAAGAGATCAAAGATTATTGAGATCGTAGCAGCTCGTGACATGGTGTTTGCTCTTGCACAGTCTGGTGTCTGCGCAGCATTTAGCCGAGGTATTGGTCATCTTTCCACTTCAGTTCTGATCCTGGATTTTATTTGCATAAAAAAGTGGGATGGAGGGGTTTTAATGTGTTCCTATTGTTGAATGCAGAGACCAACCAAAGGATATGCTTTTTGAATGTCACTCCTGATGAAGTTATACGAAGTTTGTTTTATAATAAAAACAATGATTCACTCATCACAGTTTCAGTTTATGCCTCGGACAATTTCAGTTCCTTGAAATGTAGAAGCACAAGGATTGAGTATGTGAAGCTTCTTACAGATGTCTTTGCCTCTCATCCCCTTTCCACCCTCACCTCCCACCTCCAAAAAATATTTATAAACCAGGAGGAAATAAGAGCTTGTAGATTTAGTGGTTTCAATTTATTTATCCCATCACTTTTATTACTAATAATGCTTTCTGTTCCAGATACATACAAAGGGGTCAGCCAGATGCTGGCTTTGCTCTTTTCGAGTCTGAGTCACTGAAATGGCCTGGTTTTGTAGAGTTTGATGATGTAAACAGTAAAGTACTTACATATTCTGCACAGGATAGGTAACTACTCCATCATATGGTTATATTCAATTGAAATTATTATTATTACCCTAGTAGCCTCTTCTCAATTTGACTTTTCATTTCCCCTTTATCTTCCCTTCCTTCATCAGTATATACAAGGTGTTTGACCTAAAAAATTACACAATGTTATACTCGATAGCAAACAAAAATGTTCAAGAGATTAAGATCAGGTATGTTCCTTTACATTCTTGCAGCTTTTCATTTGCTCAGCACCGTTTTCTCAAGTGCATGATAATGTGCAGTTACACAAGCGCAAACTCATACATTTTTCTTTGAGATTAATAGATTGAACTGTTCAATGAAAATGTTCAAAAAGAGTGGTTGGGATTGCTGCATGAATGAGCTTACAGTGTCTTTGAGATTAATAGATTATACACATGCATTGTAACTCAGGGACTGCTATGCACTTCATGATTCTGAATGTCTAGTGTTGTTTCTTTGAGATTAGCCGTCAGGTTTAATAATGCACATGCACAAGTTTAATTTCTATGAACTGTTCACCTTGTTTCCCACAAGCTTAGAGTTTCTCTGGTTTGCTTTTTTTTTTTTTCCTCTGCAGTCCAGGGATCATGTTGTTGATTTTAACTAAAAGTGGTGGCTGTGTTCCTCTTGAGATTCTTTCGATAGAGGATGGCACTGTTCTCAAATCTTTCAAGCATCTCCTTCATCGGAATAAGAAGGTTGATTTCATTGAACAGTTCAATGAGAAACTTCTTGTCAAGCAAGAAAATGAAAATCTTCAGATTCTTGATGTAAGGATCACTGTTGTTATCAACAAATATTTCTTCATCCATACACAAAAATCTGATTTCTATGCCATGTAGGTCCGCGACTTTCAGCTAATAGAAGTTAGCAGAACTGAGTTTATGACACCATCAGCATTTATATTTCTCTATGAAAACCAGCTATTCCTGACATTTAGAAATCGAACTGTGGCTGTTTGGAACTTCCGAGGAGAGCTTGTAACTTCTTTTGAGGATCACCTTTTGTGGCATCCTGATTGCAACACTAATAATATTCACATCACAAGTGATCAGGATCTTATAATTTCTTACTGCAAGGCTGATTCTGACGATCCCTTGTCTGAAGGCAATGGTAAGTTGTTCAAAGTTTCCACACTAGATAAATGATATTGATACTGAGTTCTTGAAATAAAGAAAAAATGAACACCAGCTCAACAATATCTGCATCCATATGCCACAGGATCCATTAATATCAGCAATATCTTGACTGGGAAATGTCTTGCTAAAATAAAGGCAGGCAACAGCTTCCCAAATGAGAATGAATGCAGTCAGAGTTCAAAGAAGCACATGTGTGCCTCCACAGTGAGAAGCACAGCAGCAGAAGCTTTGGAAGACATCACTTCTCTCTTCTATGATGAAGAGCGCAATGAGATCTATACAGGCAATAGGCTTGGTCTAGTTCATGTGTGGTCTAACTGATTTTTCAACAAATCCTCGTTTGCTTAATGTTGTTAATGTTTAATCAGATGGTTGCATGAGCACGCTCCCTGGATGTGAGAGTTCCCTGAAACTGTAACATTTACCACACTTGTACCGTGTCATATTTCTTTTTGGTTTTGGAAATTGATTTCCTTGTGTCTGTTTCCCTCGAGAGCTTTCCAATCCCCATTGCACTTCATGGTTCTTTCATAGCATTCGTTTTCTGCAACCCCATTGTTTTCAAATGTCACATTAGTAGGTCTCTGGAGCAGTGAATGCTGGAAGTTTTGAAATAAGCGTCCAAGGGAGGGAGGGTGGGTGGGTCGTTGTTGGAGTGGTGGGACCGCATGAAGTTCTTTCTGATCACCACAAACATGTAGTTTACTGAGGCTGCAGAGGAGGGGGGAAAGTGTTGGGAGCAATGTGTTGATGGCATCATCTTTATGCCTTAATCTAGTTTTAGGTCAGGTGGCGTATGAAGGCAAGACTAGTTTACTATGCATTTCACATGGATTGGAAGGAAAGCATAACCATGGAGTAGAGGGGATGCTTTACGATTTCCCATCCTCTTATTATAAATTCTCTATTGTTTCCTGCATTTGACGTGGAAGAACAGGGTAGCTAGTCCAGTTTATAAAACAAAAGAAGGTTGCGAGCGAAGTTAGTTTTGTTGATTCATGGACGACTCGGACATGTTTTGTTTTTGGCCCCCTCCATGGATAGGACTCGCGACCTGGAGTGGTTATTAAGAGAATCAATGTTAGTAGACAGAACAGGGTGTTTTGTGTTAGAGAATATAGTGCAAATGGTGTTTTTTTTTTTAATTTTGAATTTTTTTTTATTGTTTCAATGTATTAATATTAAAAATAATTTTAAAAAAAATAAAAAAATTATTTTAATATATTTTTAAATAAAAAATATTTTCAACTTCTTTGTGAGCTGACTTTTAAAACTGTTAAAAAAAAATCATGCAGCTACGATGTGGTTGATCATAGTAATGAAAATTTTTTAAATATTTTTTATTTTGAAATATATTAATATAATATTTTTATTTTAAAATTAATTTTTATTATTAAAAAATCAAAATAATATAAAAAATTAATTAAAAAAAATTATACCACAAAAATAAACCGTGTCTAAAAGGAGAAAGAAGTGGTGCCTTAAAAGGAGAGCTTGCAGTCATGTGAAACTTTAAATAATACATAATTCAAAATTGGAAGCACGCAGAGCAGAGGGGAGAGAGTGGCACCGCGCCTTGCCAGTCGCATCGTTTTGTTTATGCGATGATGTTTTTTTTTTAAAAAATATATTTTTTTAATTTTTTTATATTTTAAAATTATTTTAATATAATGATATTAAAAATAAATTTAAAAAATAAAAAATATATATTTTCATGAATTTTTTTTTTTAATTTGATTCGTAAGCAATCAACTCTCTCGGTCTCTCTTTCAGTATTTTAGCCTATGAAAAATCAAAGATACGCTGCTATTTACCTTTCATGAAAATCAGGGTAGTGGTTCAAGGTTACTGGGCTTTATTGTTGTCATGTGTATTATCCATTCTTATCTTATTATAACTGAATACTCCAAAATAATTAATCTAGAATAGTGAATAACTTTTACTTTTTTTAATTTTATTTTATATTTCAAAATTTTTAGTTAACATTAAAAATAAATTACTTCAATTTTGTTTAAATCTTTTCTGTCTTGATGTGGCCCTCTAGTGTAGAAGAGCGACTAGTCCTGGTTCTGCACTTTGCTTATAAGTAGATTATCTTTTATATTAAAAAAAAAATCATTGGAATGAGGTTAAAAATAATAACAAAAAACCTATTACAATGAATATATAAAAACATTCATGGGATTTAAATTAACATGAGATTTTCTCTCAAATACAGTGCATATTAGATGATTAGAATAACTTGATATAAAAATAAAAAAATTATTCAGTTTTTATTTTTGAAAAAATATCTTAACTTTTTAAGTTAGGCATAAAACACCCTTTCCAGAAAAATTATAAAGTTTAATTTTTAAAATATTAAATATTAAAATACAAAACTAAAACAAATCAATTATAAAAAAAGATTTAAAAAAATAATAATTTAAATAATAAGGATCAAAACAACTATTACTACTATTATTAGTAAGTAATATAATCACTATTATTAACACTATTAATATTAAAATTCTTACCATCATCATTATTATAATTATTGCTAACATTATCATCACTAGTTATAATAGTTGCTGCCCTATTAGTATTATTAATATTTTTATAACCATTACAATTATTAGTTATAATAATAGCAGCGTATTATTAATATTTTTATAATCATTATAACTATTATCATCACTATTATTATAATTGCTACAATTATTATGATTATTATTGTTGTGGTGTGCACCACATAGAATGACAGGTCTACCTCCCAAATCAAAGGAGATTTTGAATTTAATCATAAAGTTATGATTTGAGGAAGTCCCCATCTTGTATTTTGATCACTAAAAAATATATAGTCTGCAATAGCCTATGTAAGGGGACTTATTATGCAAGGAAAAAATGTATCACTCTAGTACAACCTACCTAAGATAAGTTACTTTGTTAATTGATTGTTATTATACGTTATATTTCTATTTATTGGTTTAATCTAGGGGGTTCAAGATAGATTTTCCTTCATGAGAAAACCTCTATTTTATTGGCATAAATCCTAATTGTTTAAAGCTCATATCATAACATCGCATTCATTTTCTACTTGTATTTTTAATACTTGAAGATATACTTTGTAATGTAATTTTATACCCTCAACTATCAAAGTTTATAACTAATTCCTAATGTTTATTGCTATTAATTTATTTAATTTAAAGTCTGAAGTATGCATTACATTGTAAAATTCATACCCGAATATTAATTAAAAAATTAATTTTTGAAAGATTTTTGAAATTTTGATCAAATCTTAATGGATAATCATAAACCGATTATGATATCCATTTTTTTATTTTTAAAACATAATAAAAATGCATTTTTTATCTTTTTCTTTAGAAAATATACATGAAAAACCTTTAGAATTTGACCATACCTTTAGAATTTGACCATATCCATAAAAAAATAAAAAAATATATATTTTTTTAATTTTTTGAAATTTCGAATAAAAATCAAGTATTTTTTATATCAAATTCATATATTACACTGTAAATCTGCAACCCAGTATTAGACAAAGTTGTTGGAAAAAACATGAGAAACTCACAAATAATTTTAAAATAATCTCTGAGTATTTTCAAAATTCTTGAAAATCATTTGGAGCTTGTCAGATAAAAGCATACAAATGCATTTTAATCAAGCTATTTTGACCAGGATATCAACTCCACACAAACTATTTATTCAATCACTCAACAATTAAAAAAACAACAATACCAAGAAATCAAATATCAAGTCTTGTTAACTTCATGAATTATATTCAAATTGCATGTCAATTCAAATAAATCAATATAAGCACAAGCACAAATCATGAATCAAGAATTAACATTCAATTAGCAATGAAAATAAACTCAAAATCCATCATAAAATTATCAAATCATTTCAAAATGAAAACACACATCAAACCAAATAAAAATTCAAATAGTCTAAAATTATACACAACCATAAACATTGCCCTATATTTCATAAAACTTTAGCAATTTAAAAATTAATAATTTAAGTTTATAGATTAACCTTTATAGGTGTTGGTTGTGTCCGGGGAATACTAAAATCAAGCATGGAGAGTGCTAGAATAGTACTAGTGCTTGTATCCATATATCACCACTACTGCCAACAGGTGGATTTACATGCCACCACTTCTAGAGGTGAGTGAGCTGGTGGATCTAATGCTCTTTCATCTCTTAAACACCTTTGGACCGACAGTGAGGTGAAAGGATGTTCGAGGGAGGAGATCTGCTTGATTGAAGGTTTTGTCTTCCTCTCTCTTCGTTTTCATCACATTTGTTTCTTTTTCCTTCCTTACTACTTTTTCATCTAATATTCTTGACACAACCAAAAGATTGATGTTTTCTTCCAAGTGCAAGAGTGTCGAAGTAATAAATAACCCAGCAAAATTGGGTCACAAGGAGGTTAATTGTATAAATTATAAATAACAACAACAACAACAACAATAGTAGTAGTAGTAGTAGTAGTAGTAGTAGTAGTAGTAGTAGTAGTAGTAGTAGTAGTAGTAGTAGTAGTAGTAGTAGTAGTAGTAGTAGTAGTAGTAGTAGTAGTAGTAGTAGTAGTAGTAGTAGTAGTAGTAGTAGTAGTAGTAGTAGTAGTAGTAGTAGTAGTAGTAGTAGTA
>NW_011500223.1:228886-229831 GCF_000495115.2 Populus euphratica
TGGGCTATGAAAGTGCCAAGTATTTGTTATCCTAAGTGTTATATAACATGAATATAGATTAGTTATTTAACAAGCAAAGTATTAAAGAGTGAACAAGATAACAAATACAAAACATGTTTTATTACTTCGACACTCCTGCACTTGGGAGAAGACATCAACCTTTTAGTCGTGTCAAGTTTTTGAGTGTCGAAGTAATAAATAACCCGGCAAGACCGGGGTCGAACCACAGGGAGGTTAATTGTACAAATTATAAACAACAATTATAAAACAACAATAATTGAGGTAAGACACTCCATGGTCAACCTCTAATCTTATTCTATTAATGCACTTTTATTTTCTCTTTTCACTTTTCACTCTTATTATTGAATTGTACGTGACCACACCCTCATGCACGTGTAGGAATAGAATAAAAGGAAAAAGAAAACAAAAGAAGAAGAAACAAGAGAAAAGAAACAAAGTTATATACAAGAAAAGTGAAAAGCATGTTGACTTCATACTATATTTATTCTTACATTATTAGTATACTTTTTTTACTTTAACAAAATAAACTTAGCTTAACATAATAAACAAAATAAACATAAATAAACAAAATAAAAATGCAATAATGATATACATTAACTACGTAAAGGAAATGAAATAAAAAACATAAACAAGAGATTAATATAACATGAAATAAAACTTCAATATTACAAAATACAAGAAATAGAGTAAGAATAAGATCTTAATTTGAAAACTAAAATGTCTAAATATATGGAAAATGCCTCCTTTTATAGGCTAAAATTCAAAACTATTAATTTGATGACTAATTATTGAGTTGGTGGTTGACACGACTAAAAGATTGATGTCTTCTCCCAAGGGCAGGAGTGTCGAAGTAATAAATAACCCGGCAAGACCGGGGTCGAACCAAAGGGAGGTTAATTGTACAAATTATAAATAACAATAATA
>NW_011500223.1:238148-255126 GCF_000495115.2 Populus euphratica
ATATGACCCAATTACCAAACAATGTTCCAGTTTGGACTACATCAATATCTCTTTTCTACGTTTGGCCATTTATTTGTCCTTTCAATTTTAGTACTTAAACTCATCAATCAATCATTTTTTTATGTGATAAGCCTACATTTAAGATGAATATTTACCATAAATTAATGGTATCTTATATTATTAGATATGTTATTATAAAACGTGCTTTATTTAAGAAGTTATTGATACTTCAAATGCAAAATGATGATATAAAACCTTAATAAAAATACACTTTTAAGTACTAATCACACATCTCAACCAGTTTATTACTAGTCCCTAGTAATCAAAGCGTTAAAATAGAAAAATAATTTGCAAATTCCACAAAGTGAGGTATTTATCATTTACCTTCTATTAATCTATCAAGATAAACAAACTTTCATTAAATTTATATA
The DNA here is from genome assembly GCF_000495115.2 of Populus euphratica. Classification (NCBI taxonomy): domain Eukaryota; kingdom Viridiplantae; phylum Streptophyta; class Magnoliopsida; order Malpighiales; family Salicaceae; genus Populus; species Populus euphratica. Next base: position 238,580 of record NW_011500223.1, read on the forward strand.
TCTGCTCAATAACTTTTAAACAAGATATTAATAAACCTTTCTTTTATGCTCAATATATCAACACATAGTTATGGGGCTTTACTTGAAAGAAAACAAATTTTTTGTTCTAATGTTTAAGATTAACTTCCTTGGGTTATAATTATTATCTCTTTTTTTTATTATTATTAATATACATATAACTTAAAAACACAATGCATCTTTAACCCATGTAACGAGCTTTCAGCTAATGACTCTTAGACTAGTTGATCTTAAGGCATTAGGTGTTGGTTTCGGTAATGGAGGAAAGACGAGTTTTATTTAAAGATAGGTCTGGTGGCACTGGTTCCAGTTGCTAGATCTTTCATAATGATACGTTATCGAACACATCGTTAATCGAAGGAGAAGATGACGTTGCTGCTCTTTAATTAATGGAGGTCATAGTGGAGATTTATGGTTTTTTTTTTTTTAAGAAACGAAGAAGCAAGAGGCATAGACAATTTATGATGAGTGATTAGCGTAGTGTCTATAGAAGAGATAGGGTTGCTTTTGGCTAGAAGAGTGAGGGAAGGCAGTTGAGAGGGTTTTTTTTTTGTGTATGACTAAATGGATGGTTAAGTGTGTAGTGAGTTTGGTGAGTTCATTTGGATGGATGGTTGAGAGCTTAGAAAGTTAGATCTACTGGTTGTGGTTGGAATTGTCGGTAGTTGCTGGCAAATATGTTTGAAAAAAGGATTAGGGTATTTTGTGAGTGAGTGGAGGAGAGAATGTAGGAAAAGTTTTTTTAATTTTTATTTTCCTTCCTTGTTTCCCCCTTATCTCCTTTTTTTGTTTAAGATTCAGTTAAAAAATATTGTTTTCTTCCCCTTACTTAGATGGTATTCAAGTAATCTAAATTTGCTTTAGTCCCTTATTTTTCGAATGTTTAGTCCTTTTATATATATTAGTTTTGGTTTTTTAATTTTTTTTGAAAAAGACATTGAGAAAAATTAATCAATAATTTTGAAAATGGCATATTAAAAATTAAAAATTAAATGCATTGAAAAAAAAAGTTCTTAGAATTCTAAATTGTTTTAAGAAGACACTAAAAATACTAAAATTAATAAAAATACTTCAAAAATATATTTTTTACTACTACTAATATCATTATTGCTAATATTATAACTATACTTTTTATTATTATTACCATAATCATTACAATTATTACATTAACCATTATCATTATCATTATCATTTTAACATATTATTATTATTATTACTATCACTATTATTATCATTATTATCACTATTAATATTATCATCATTAATTTAGCTATTATTATTATTATTATTATTATTATTATTATTATTATTATTATTATTTCACTATTATTTTTATTTTTGCCGCCATCACCACCATCATCAATAATATCATTATTTTTATTAATATTTTTATTTTTATCACCACCATCACTATTATTATTATTACCATAACTAACATTATTGTTACTATTATTGTTATTATTGTATTAGCATCATCATCATTACTACTATTATTATTGTTGCACCTGACATCGCGACGACCTTTAAAAATCAAATTTGTGGAAAAGAACAAATATTTGACATCTAGTTTTTGGATAAGAAAATGTCTTGTTTAAGGAGTTTTCACCTAGTATTATAGTTACAAGAAATCCTAACTGGTCAACATATATTTTATAGTATGAGATTGGTTACATAAAAGGAAAGATATTGTCATTCCTTAGACGTTTTACCTGGGGTAGACTGCTTTGCTGATTTTGTTTTAAATTGCTAAGGGTTTGTTTTATTTTGTTTTGTTTTGTTTTTTATGATTTGCTTATAATATTTCTGACTCTAGCGCTAGTAAATATTCGACTACGGATACTTTCAACTTTAACATTGATAAATATTACATAGCAAAAAAAAATATATGGTATTCTTAACTATAACACTAGTGAATAAACTATTAAAATGAATTGAGCAAAGCAAAACATATACACACACTTAAAGATAGGTATGTATCGCATACTAGATTTACATTTCATAATAAAAATTAATCAATCAAATATATAGTGAAATTATCAAAAATAAAGTGTGAAGGATTTATAAATAAATAAATAAATAAATACTTCTAATTTTTTCTGGAATTTTCTGATGTTCAAAAATATTTGTTGGGTTAAAAATCAAAACAAAATGAGATGAAATAAAAATAAAGAAGTAAGGTATAAGGTTATGTTTTACTAAACAAACCTCTGATCCAAAAAATTAGGCCAGCTCGGCCGAGGCCGAGCCCGATTTCAGCTTTTTTCTGGTTTTTCTTTGTACTGCTGGGCTGGACCAGCCGGCCCTGTCTGATCAAGCGGGCAGGACTGCACGCATGTGTCCTTCACGCATGCTTGCTACAGGAAGGGAGTGATTAAATTTGAAAGGCGTGGACAATTAGCCTTCTACAGGAGGAGTGAACTAAAATTAAGAAATCGAAACTTACCTTTCACTTCCAGCAAACTTCTTCGTTTCTGTCTCAGCCCGGGAGCTCTGCTTTGGCGACGTTTCCTTCTCTCTGAACAATGCTGAGGTTGAAGTAGATGATTGTTTTCCTCCTTTTGTAAAGAAAAAAAATTCTTTCGTTTCTTTTTCTTTGGTTGGATCGGGTGAATCAATCACCAGATCTTCCTTGTGTTTCTTTTTTCTTGTTTTTCCTCTTCCTCTCTCTTGTGTGTGTTTTCTCGTTCTGTCTCTCTCTGTGTTGTTCTTATTTCTGTGTTTTTGTCTGTTTTTTTTTTCGTTTTCCTCTTCTCTCTGTGTTCCCTCTCTTTTTATCGTCTGTTAATTCTTCTGTACCCCCTCCTGTGTCGTTCTTTCTCTGGCTTTTATAAAGCTAGAGAACGTGGATAATGATCTTGGGAGTCACGTCCGTCCATGCGCGCTTGAGGAAAAACTGGGGAGTTTGTAATGCATCTTGTGGGACATGACCCTTGATTTGGAGCAGCTTCTGGACTGGCCTTCCCTGGATGGGGAAGAAGGTGATGAATTGTAGTCTCATGAAACGACGCCGTTGTTTCTTGACTGATATGGCTAATTTCAACTTGCCCCCTGAAGTTCTGACATTTAGCAAGTGGGACCTTATTCAAGGAATTGTTTAATTTTACCCCTGGATTTCGGCGTCATTTACAAAACAGTCATTGGTTTCCAAAGTAATCAAATCAGTCCTTAAAAGACTCTTCAACTTTTAATTCTTTCAAAATTACCCCTGAAAAAATCAATTAATCCCCCTATAGATCACTGCCTAGTTATTTTGGGCCTTGTACTTTAATTCCTTGCAAACAATTTTTTTTAAAAAAAAATTAAAGGCATCATTTCATACTAATTCGAGTAACCCTCATAAGTAAATTAATTAATTAATTAACTTTTAGATTTATTGTTTAATGATTATAAATTTGAGTCAGGGTTACTAGATTCATATATAATTCTTAATTTCCAAAATTATAAAATTATAAAATTATTTAATAAACAGCCAAGCTGGCCTGAAAGAAAGAAAGAGAGGGAGACTTCTAATCCGAGTATATAGCCGCAGTGAATATGACTTCTCCTTTAGTATTTTTTATTTTTTATTTATAGCTCTTTTACATTGGAAATGGAATAATAACGAGTAAAGAAAAGCCACACATGACATGATTCATGAACGAGGCTCCTCCATCAAGATATCTTCTCCTAGTTCTTGCAATCTAAACCTTTAGCTGAGATTTTGGTCTCATCCCTTTGTCTTGTCTCTTGTCTCTTCTCCATTCAGGGTGAGTTAACTTCTTGCTTTCCTTTTCATTCTACTCCTATGAGTCCTTTTCTTTTCGGTTGGTGGTTCCTTCTCTTCCCCATTACACCTCCTCCTACTCTATCCCTATGCATTGTTGTGGCACTCAACTTCTCTGTAGTTTTCATGTGATTTTTGCCTTAACTGTAAAACTCTCTGTCGATGCCGATTGGCTTTGATGGCTATGCTTTTCTTTTTTCAACTTTTGTTCTTTTCTTTCTCTTCTTCAGTTGTCTAGTGTAGGATAGGCATTTCATTGCCTAGATCTGGCTGGCTGGCTTCGATGCTTATTTTTCTAGTAAAAGAAACTTTTTGTTTGCTCTTAATTATGCCGGCTCAAAATCAAGTATGTTAACAAATCGTATTCTTCTTCTGTTATAATTGCACCCATCACTTGTTTTGGTTTGCCAAATCCTTTTATATATATATATATATATCTTCTGGGTTATTTCTTGCTCAACCAGCCTCAAGTATTTTGAATTTTGTTCTTGGGGGTTGAGAGCATTTTGCAAGTAGATGATGAAGTTGGAATGGAAACAATCCTTTACTGACACACATAGTGGATTCCACGTCCCTTTTATTTCTTGACACACTCTATGCAAGCACCGAACATCTTTTTTTTTTTTTTCTCCTCCTTGACTACAGCAACATTCATTTTTATATGTCTGATTTGAATAATTCATATTGTATCATTTTAATTTGGGTTCTACATATGTGTTTATATCAATCCGTGTCATGACCCGAATTTTGGATTCATGACCGGCACATAGACAAGGTTCCCCTCCAAGATTTCATACCTATGTGAACCCCAACTTACATACAAACTTATCTTTTAATAAGTCAATCAGAGTTCAACATAGCAGTAACAACAAACTAATTTCATAATATAACTTAATTGTCTTAATACAAGAGTTTTGGAGCACTGACTAGACATAAAGAAAGGCACAAATTACAATCAAAAGAGCAGGTTCTGAAGATCTAACAAAAATGACCTGCTATCAAGCTATACGCTTGAAAAGGATAAATAATGAGAGAGTGAGTTCAACAACTCAGTGAGTAGATAACGTTCAATATACACACACGAGGTAATACAACAATGAGAAATATATATATACAAGTATGGCTCTAGGTTCTTATAGAAAAGTTTATCAAACAGGCCATAACAAGAATATCATATGGTAAAACTCGTCAGAAAATCAAAATGCAATGAGCATGAGGCTCCATACTGTGGGATGATCACTCTATACAGGTTGGTGACTCCCCCGACCAACTAGGGTTCAGATACGATATGCACAAAGACTAACACTATCCTGTTGGCATAGGTATTCTGACTGACATACTATAGGTTCATAATCATAATCAAACGGACATATTCATATTTCAAAGCTCAACTCATGACGTCAATCAAATAAGGAGCTATCAATTCAGAAGTCAATTCAAAATACATATTGGTTCATATTAAGAATTTGGATTTAACAAATGATCATGTTTATCATAACAAGGATAATAGTCAACATATATATTATCAAGAAGCATGATCCAATTCATATTAACAAATCAAATATTAACAAATCAAATATTTATAATATTTCTCATGCATATGGAAGATTATCCACTCACCTGACTCGAAGCAAACAAAAGTCAAAAGCAGACACCGGAGAAAATCCTACTAACGTCCCGCCGGTAGAATATCAAGATTATTTGAATATAAAGGAAACATATTAAATAATGACTCAAAAGAACATATAGCCTATTTAATACACTTAATTAAGGGTCTATTCCATAACCCTATATGTTTTTAGACTAAACTAGTTATTTTCCTAAAAACCCAAAAATTAACGGTTTTTCCGAAATCTAATCCATAATAAAACAAATAACAAAATTGGTAATAATTCACTAAATAACCCTAAATTATTCATCAAACCAATCTGAAAAGGCTAACATCACAGCTAGGGACTAATATGGAATTTATCACATTTTTAGGGCCAAATTGTAATTTTCATCTAATTGGAGGACCAAACTAAACATATCATAAATTCATGACTATAGTGGAATTATGCCCATAATTCATCCTCATTTCTGTCCATAACCTCTAATTATGCTCCAGGGACCATTCTGGAATTTTTTTAAAATTTTAGGGTCAAATTGTAATTTTTGTCAAATGGAGGACCAAACTAAAATTTATCATAAATCCATGAATATACTGAAATTCTGACCATAATTAATCCTCAAATCTGTCCAGAATATCTCATTATACTCCAGGGACCATTCTGGAATTTTACCAAATTTTTAGGGTCAAATGGTAATTTTTATCAAATTGGAGGAGGACTAAATTGAAAGTTTTAAAATTTCATAACTATTCAGTAATTCTGCCCATAATTCATATTTTATTCTGTTCAGAATCTCAGAATATGCTCCAGGAACCATTCTGTAATTTTCCAAAGTTTGGGGACTAAACTGTAATTTTTTAAAATTGAGGGACCAAAATGAATTTTCGTCATCTTCAACCTCCAACCCAGAATTTCAACAGAAACTCACTGTTCTTTCCTTATTTCTAACATAATTTCACCATTCAAACAAAATTCATAACTCAAAATCATCATTTTCATTTACAATCTCTCAAATTCAACTTAACAATCAATTAACCACAACAATCAATTCCTAACATTCAATTTAATTTATCAATTAAACCCACAACATAAATGTTATAACCCTAACATTTATCAAAACCAAAATTAAAACTTAATTAACACATATTTATACATAATCTTACTTTTTTACTTATTTTCTCCAACTCCTTTTTATTCCCTTTTTAATTTCTCTTTTTTTTTCTTATTTTTTTTTCCCTTCTCTTTCCTACTGATTCTCTCTTAAATTTCAGATTTTTTTTTTGTTTTTTTTATTTATATTTATCAAGTTTTATTAAATTATTACACTACCCCTTATTTATTTATACCTGCACTTTAAGCAACTTTATTGTATTTTCCTACTTATTCATTCAAAACATCACAATCCGCCCTTTATTTTATTATCTCTGTTCGGTTGAATGTTTTAACAATCTGATTAACCCAATTCATAATTTTATTGGGTAACTTTTTTTCTTTCTTTCTTGTTCGCTTCCATCATCCTTGCAATAATTTCCTGATCTTTAACTATTTTTTGATCCTTCTTCTTGTTCTTGCACCTCCTATCCCTTGTTTTTTTCTTTAAGCTTGCTGTGTTGCCAGCCTTCAGTTTTGGTATTCGTCAATAAATATAACTGGCAGTCGATATAACAGAGGATCCAGAACTCGTTTCATTGATGTGCATATTGTTAGAACATTCATTTTATATTTTAAAATTTATACTTGTTAAAGTAATGGTTATAACTGAACATGTACAAGTAAGTTGAAGCATTGCATCATGTGAGGTTGATCTTCTGTTCTCTGCAAGGATAAACTCTCCTTTCCTTTTAGGTTGTTGGGATGGCCAGTGGAATAGATGGGATTATGCTACCATTCAGATTTTTCCAACCAAAAACAGGTCAGTCCCCACACAACACCCCCCCCCACCCCCCAGTAAGAGATAGTTTAAGCATTTTGCCCTAGATGCTTTATATTATTGAACAGTTAAATAATTTAAACTGATCTGCTACACGGGCCAATTTTTTCTTCAGCTCAATGGCAAAAAATGATTTCCCAGTTCTGGTGCATGGCTTTGCTTCAAGAACAACCATTTCATAAAAAAATAAAAAAAGTCAAAGCAGGGGGCACAAATGTCGACTCATCGAGAAATGGAACGCTTTATATCTAAGATTATCCTTCGAAAAAACCCATATAAGAAGTACAAATATTGATTAATGTCCTGTCAATATTTAAGAGGTATAAAATGCTATGCTAGCACTTTCGTGCATGAAATAAATATGATTATGGTTTACTAATTAAGGAGATCTGCACTTTTTGAATGGATTCAGGCTCTTTAGGGGGCGGGGGGCAGTGTTGAGCTAAAATTTTTCATTTTTTTAGGTGGAAGGGGGTGAAAGCATTCACGGTTCTAGTTTCCTTTGTTAGTCAGCTCTGTCCTGCTTCCTAAGCTTGGCGCCATTGATTGCATTTATCCTTGAAATTTGATAGATATTACTCTCATCACAAAGCATATAGAGGCATTTCTTTTCAGTTTTTTCTATGTTCTTTTTTTTTTTTGGTAAGTCTTGGTTGGTGGTGAACTTCTCTAACATGCCCACTGTTATTTTAGGTATGAGATATTTGTTTGTGGTGATGATGAAGTTGAGAAATTAGCTGTTGGCCTACTGGAGCAAATCTTGCCACATTTGCCAGAAGTACATAAAATTTATGCTAAAGGATCTAATGCTATCTTCAAACTACAAGTAACAGGAGAACTCAGCAATGTACCATGGTTCACAATATCAACTTTGAACAGGTTCTTGTAATTTAGACGTGCATCTTGCTTTCTGTTGATTTTTATTGCAAATGTGGGTGCTTGCTTCTCCTGTTACTGAAACACTTGTAATTTTGTCAGATTCCTGCAACTTGCTGGCTCGCCTGATTTAGTGAATACCAGCAGGATTATCGAGGGTGAGATTTCTCAATTGGAGGAAGCCAGAAAATTTCATCTTTCTTTATATGCTCAGGTCAGTTGTACCCTTTCTTTTGTGATATTATGTTGTCTACAGTGTCTTGTTAACAAAAAAATGATGTTGTCAGGGGCATCAGGATCGTTCTCAAAGTGGGGAAACAGGTAAGTTTTTTAAAGAAACATGGAAAGTAGATACTTATGTTACTCATGATTCTAGAAAGTAGAGTTTTCCGTCCAATAGTCGTAGTAATTTTCCATTACTAACAAAGGAATTCCTGAAATGAATCGGTTTAAGATGCTATATGGTTTTTATCACTTCATCTGTAGCAAAATTATAGTCATAAAGTTGTTTTAGAAGCAGTGAGTTATAAGGAAGTATAAAATGTGCGAGATATAGTCATCAACTTGATGATTTTTAAATACTCATTGACTCTGGCTGGTCACTCCACCTCCATCAAAAACAAGAGATGCTCTTTCTCATCTAAAATCGTAAACAATATGGTCTCCATGAACTAAACTTGTTTTCACAGGTGATTCCAATTCATGCCATATTTATGTTTGACAAAATATATAATGTTTGCATCATGGGAAGTTCAAGCATACAAGTCGACTTCTGTTGTCATGGCAGGAGTAGTTAGCTATTGTGCTTTATGGACATATTGGCTTAAAACAATTGGGTGCTTGTATTGAATCTGCTGAGATCTTCTGAGTTCAGTTTTTATCAAATGTGTATTGTGTATCTTTCCTTGTATGACAGATGGAAATGACTCAATTGAGACAGAACCAACACTCAAAGTAATTGCTTTTACCTTTCTGTCTTTATGAGCTCTCTCTTATTTGTAAATTGGATTACGTTATATTAAATGTTATAACAACTAAAATAGGTTGTTTGGACCTATTTAGGCTGAAGTGAAAATTGCATTATCAGATACATCAAAGTAAGTTCTTCTGATTGCTTGTTGTTTCCAATTTTCTTCCATATTGGTTGCATATCCTCTAAGCTATTAATGACTATATTTCCAGGAATGAATTGCTGCGAGCTATGGATCTGAGGCTTACAGCATTAAAAAGAGAATTGGCTACAGCCCTAAACCACGCTTTTGGTGCCATATGCTCCTGTAAAGAAATCACTTCTTTAGTAGAGTTTTGTGAATATTTTGGCGCAACAGTTCTTAAGTAAGTCACCCACAAAAACAAATTGTGCATTGGTGATCTAAATTCCTAGTTTTCAAAAAAATTATAGTTGCAGCCTCACCTTACGTATAATGTTTACTTTAGTTTTTAAATGTATGGAATATTATATTTCTGACTCTAGATTTCATCTGGTATGTATCAGGAATTCTTTATGCAAAATCTTAGAATTGAGCCAAAAGGGTGAGGCAGCTGTACTTCTAAATGATGACAAAAATTCATTAACAATTGACAAAGTAAGTAAGATGGATGAAGATACTCCAATTTCAAGACCGATATATTCAATACTACCGGTAAAATATGGTGTTTCACCAGCCAAGGCTGCCCAGGTTGAGCGACAGAGCTCAATTGATAGTGGGGAGCCTTCAGACTCTAGCGATCAAAATAAAAAATCTGCAGAAAGAGGTCGAGCTATTTCAAGATCAGCAGCACCCAGAAGGTCAGCATCCCCAATGCGGAGGGTTCAAATTGGGAGAACTGGATCACACAGGGCAGCTGCACTAACAATTAAGAGCCTCAATTTTTATCCTAACAGAGAAAGGACATCATCTCATAGAGATGAAGCTGAAATTAGTAGGGAGGATGAAGGATCAGAACAATCCAGTAAGAAACCTGAGAGTAATGTCCAAAGAATGAGTGTTCAAGATGCAATCAGTCTTTTCGAAAGAAAACAAAAGGATCAAAGCATAGATGCCCAAAAAAAGAGCTCATTGTCGAACAATTCTCTTTGTACAAATAAAGCTGTTTTAAGAAGATGGAGTTCTGGTGTCGCAGAACTTTCCAGTCTCTGCCAACAAGAACTAAGTTTTGAAGACTCTGTTCCTCTGCCTTGCAATGATATTGCAGATAAAGAAATCTCAAAGAATTTGATCCAAGAAAAATTAGAGTCTGATATTACATCAGGATGTCAAAATCCTGTTGATACTGCTGAAGCTGATGGAGAGTTGGAAAGATGGGAAGAAAAGGGACAGCATGTAGTGGATTTTGAAACAGATGCTAATGCTGCTCATGGAAAGGAAAGAAATGAAAGGACACCAGACTCGGTGGAATGGAGTCGGCAAAAGGAAGCAGAACTGAATCAGATGTTAATGAAAATGATGGAAAGCCGGCCTGTGAAAACCCAAAAGCCTAAAACTGTCAAAAACCAAAATATCCCATCTGAGCAGAGGGGTGGATTTTATGATCACTACAAGGAGAAGAGGGATAGGAAACTTCGAGGAGAGAATGCTGAAAAGAGAGCATAAAAAGAAGCGCAATTTAGAGTGATGCAGCAAATTCTTGATGGGAGGATAGCTGAAATAGCTACAGTATATGTAGAGGATGTTGGTAAGAAGCATCTGCCAAGCAGAGCACAAAAATCTATCAAGAATCCATCTCAACCTGCAAATCTCAGAAAAGACAGCCCAAAATCTTCTGTCACAAAAAAGGTTTCATCTAAAACATCGAACTTGCCTGCCAATCTAAAATCATGGCCATCAACACCACCAATCAGAGAACCATTATCATCTCCATCAAAAACTCCTTCAGGGATCTCATCTGCTGGTGCCACACTAAGAAGTCGGAAACCCCAGCCTGCAACATCACTTCCTCGATCAAATCCTAAAGTTGAAAGATCCCAGCCTCAGCACAGAAATGTGAAGGAAACAAGAACTGAAGCTGACAGGAGGTTGAAGGGAGTAAAAGAGAAGATGCAGCAAACTGTAATGAAAAGTGGAAAAAACACAAAAGTTGTTGCAGTTGCTGAAGATTGTTCTGATGTCGTTCCATTGAAGCCTAGTTTCTATAATAAGGTTACCAAAAAAAGCAGTGTAGTGCCAGTGGAAGTGAAACCGTTCCTCCGCAAGGGATCTAGAAGTGGCCCTCCCATTGTGAAAAAGACAAGAGCTTCCCAGCTGCTGGAGTCTTCTGTAAACTGTGGGAGTAAGTCAGAAACTAGAGAGAAAGTGGCTAAAGAGAATGAGGTGGTTGTTAATGCTTCTGTCCAGATTAGCGAGCATGAAGATCAGGATGATGTGCCAGCGAGTCATTTTGATGGTGCTACGGAGTTGGAAACTGTGGAAAATGGCCATCAGAATTCTGGTGAGATGGAGAACTTCAATGAGCTTGTCGCTGATGCAGATGATAGCTTCAAATATATGGTTCAATCTTTGGCAAATTTCCAGTTCCATGAAGATTCAGTTATCTCCCCTAGTGCATGAGTGGAAATAGAAGAGCAACAGAATCTGCCTTGCACGAATGATGATGACACAACTCAACATAGCTCTCCAGTCCTTGTTGCACCTGTAGGATTGCCACGTCAAGGTGTTCGTCATTCTCTTTCACAGATGCTGCAAAAAGACAATAAAAGTGAACCTGATATTGTCGAGTGGGGAAATGCTGAAAATCCTCCTGCAGTGGTGTATCAAAAAGAGGCTCCCAAAGGGTTGAAGAGGCTTTTGAAATTTGCTCGGAAGAGTAAAGGAGATGCAAATATGACAGGTTGGTCTAGCCCATATGTTTTTTCTGAAGGAGAAGATGATGGTGAGGAATCCAAAGCTATCAATAAGAGAAACACCGACAATCTACAGAGAAAGGCAGCCCTTCATTCGAAAAACCATGGGAAGCAACAGAGTTCTTTCTTCGAAGGATATGACAGAAATGTGAAGGCTCACGAACTTCCATTGGGTACTTTTGCTTCCTGGCTTTAGCCATTCTTTAATTTTGTTTTTTTTTCCTCAATAAAAGCTGGATATTTAGAAGTGATCTTTTCTTTCCTCCCCTTGCATGCTTAATTTACCGGCAATAAAAAAAAACCCAAAATGCTACATATAACATGCATCGACTATTCTGGTTGCAGCTCAATCAAACATAAGCAAATTCAATGCCCAGAGTTCGCATCAGTTGCATAAGGGTCATTTCTCAACTGCAGCCTCTACAACTAAAGGTTGTTATTCATGTTCTCTGTGCTGTGTTCTTTATTGGCTTTTCCTCCTTGCATGTACGCTGGAGTAATTTATAGTCTTCTCTTATTGGCTTTTCCTCCTTGCATGTACGCTGGAGTAATTTATAGTCTTCTCTTATTGGCTTTTCCTCCTTGCATGTACGCTGGAGTAATTTATAGTCTTCTCTTTGTCTCTCTCCTCACTTCTTTAGTGGTGAATTTAAGTAGACTTTGACTTCCTCTAATATTCTTGTCTCAGCAACAAGGTCATTCTTCTCTCTTTCAGCGTTTAGGGGCAGCAAACCAAATGAGACCAAGTTCCATTGATATTGGGATGAATGCAAAATATCAGTCATCTGTTTCCTCCTAGAATCCACATACAAGGCTACGCTTGGCTTCTGGGAAAAATTTCCTTCATCTTCATTCACAGTTCCTCTATGGTTCTGCACGCATTTCAGAGGGTTGGACCATCCTTGTGTTTCCGCATATTACAATGACCAAGGGTATTGCATATCGAGCAGATGTCTAGGATCAGTATTAGTATTCTGCAGAACATACGGATTCTTGCATTTTACAAACCCTGTGCCTGTGGAGGATGTTAAACGCCAAAGAATCCATTAACAACTGACCTATTTGTTTGGCTGTATTATTTTTTCACTTCATTATATTATATTGAATTTGAAGTCTTTGAGGTTCAACTTGTTATGTTTACATAATGTATGCAGATTTGTCTATGTTTCATTACATGGATGTTTTGCAGCTAATTTGCTTACATTAAGAACCAAGATAAACCAGGAGTGTCAGCAAGAATTGCGCACACACAGAGTTCGCACAACTTAAAGAATGTAGCAGGATTTTTACACGACAAGAAGCAGGATTTTATACATTTCATAGATGGGTACATTAATCAACTCTAGCCTAACCATCATAGGAAACAAGTATACTTAATTCTATACCCTATACAATCAACTTACAAAAATGTCACAACACCCGATCTTTGATGAGGAAGTGAGGGGCAGAAGTTGCACGCGCCTGTAGGATTACAATCTGACATGAAGAAAGAAGAGCAGAATTGTATTCTTTAATAAGAAATTAAGAATTGCCACGTGGAGTAGTTGGTAACAGTTGGAGAATTGGTTAACAGTTAGAAATTATTAGTAGAAGCACAGTTAAAATTGAAGGGAAATTCAATGTATAAAAGGAACGATACCAGTAACATGTAAATCAAGAAATAAAGCTAAGAAAAGTCTGCATTAGTAGTTCAATCTCTCTCTCTTCTTCTATTTCTACATCTCGATTCTTTTATCTACTTTTGTTAAGAAGAGGTCTTAATAAATTGGTCTCAGAACTTAAAAGATCCACACTATCATACTTAACAATTAAACATGGTGGAAAATAATAAAGTTAAAGTATTGGAAAAGCAAGGAAAGGAAATGGAGGAACAAATGCAATGAATGCATGAAAAACTTCAAGATCAACTGTAGAGTAAGGACATGGAGAAATTTTGCTAAATCAGAAACAGTGAGAGGAACAAAACAAAAAGAATGAGCAATTCATTCCATTGCTGGACTCAATAAATGCTACCTTACAAACCATAGTGAACAATCAAGAAGGTGAGGGTGAAGGAAGAAACACTCCATTCCCTTATGCGAGGAATAATTCAATATCTGACGAGATCCTACCACATCCAATAGTTCATACAAGAATGAAGGAGGTGAATTTTTATGAAGGTCGAAAGCTGAGATATAATGTGGCTCTACTAAGAATGAATTTATTCATAAAATTAAAAAATTGATGCATTATTTCAAGAGCAGAAGTGTTGAAATAATAAATAATTTAATAAGACCAAGATCGAACTATATGAAAGTGAACTATATAAATTACAAATAATATATATATTTAATAAAACATAGAGTTTATGAGAATTTTATGAGATATTGATATAAGAATTAAATAAGGATAAAACAATTGTCAAGGTTAGAGGATCCACTAATGGTATTTCAAATAAGTATAGTATAAACTCATTTTATTACTCAACTGAAAACCACATACAAAGGATGTTCCAATCGGATTATAAATTGTTAACATGATTATATTAGTTATCTTATTCAAATAATGTTAATACTTGTATGTTGTCAGGTATTCATTATGCTAACTTATATTAACAACAAATTAAGTTCCTTTCATAGCATAAGTGTCGGTTAAACCATACAGTAGGCTATAAAAGGGTCAAATATTTATTATATCAAGGGTTATATAATATAAATCTAGATTAATCATTTAACAAGCAAAGTATTAAGAGTGAATAAGATAACAAATACAAAACATGTTAGTATCAAACATTAAAGTCTATGTTGAGTTTACACTATACTTATTCATATACCATTAGTGTAACTTTTTTCATATTGACATAATAAACTTAACTAAACATAATGAAAGAAAGAAATATAAATAAGATACAAGTTAACTAAGTAAATGAAAAGAAATAAAAGGCATAAACAAGAGATTAATATAACATAAAATAAAACTTGAATATTACAAAATACAAAGAAAGAGAGTAAAAGCATGATCTTGATCTAAACAACCAAGATGTCTAAATGTATATTAAATTCAAAACTATTGATTTGAT
Organism: Populus euphratica; assembly: GCF_000495115.2. Classification (NCBI taxonomy): domain Eukaryota; kingdom Viridiplantae; phylum Streptophyta; class Magnoliopsida; order Malpighiales; family Salicaceae; genus Populus; species Populus euphratica. The sequence continues at coordinate 253,676 of NW_011500223.1, forward strand.
AACTAATTATTGAGTGGGTGGCCATCTTTTGACTTAGTGATTACCATTATCTTTTTATCTAAACAAAACATCATTATTAACGTCAAAATTTGAATAGATAGTCTTCATGAAAGTTCTGGGAATTTGTCTTAGCTGCCTAACAAAGTAAGAATGAGCTCATTTGGACTCCTAGAACTCGAGATAAGGGTTGAATAATGAATAATGTATGGGTTGCAGGACTTTGACTTCTCTATTGTTGCAATAATTTGAACTTGAAAACAACCGTTTGAATCTTAAACTTTTCATGAAAGTTTTAAACCTATATCTTAACTTTCCATCCATATAAACCAAACTTAAATCCATGTTCTATAGCTCCAATTATGATCCAATAACCAAATGATGTTCTAGTTTGAATTGAACCATGACATGACCAAAAGATTGATGTCTTCTTTCAAGTGTAGGAGTTGTGAAGTAATAAATAACTTGGCAAGACCAGGATCGAATAACAGGGAGGTTAATTGTATAAATTGTAAATAACAACAATACAATAATAATAACAACAACAATAATAATAATAGAAGAAGAAAAAGAAGACGAAGAAGTTGATGAGAACTTTGAAATGGAAGATCAATGTAAGAATTAAACAATGATAACAACAAATGTCAAGGTTGGAGAATCCAATAATGGTATTTCAAACAAGTATAGTATAAACTCTTATTACTCAAATGGAAACCACACACAAAGAAGATTCCAATTAAATTATAAATTGTTAAGATCACTTCATTAATTATCTTATTCAAATAATGTTAATACTTGTAAATATTGTCAGACATTCATGATTATAACTTATGTTAACAACAAATCAAGTTCCTTTCATAGTACAAGTGTCAGTTACATCATATAATTAGGCTATGAAAGTGCTAAATATTTGTTATACTAAGTGTTATACAACATAAATCTAGATTAACCATTTAATAAACAAAGTATTAAGAGTGAACAAGATAACAAATACAAAACATGTTAGTATCAAACATTAAAGTCCATATTAAGATTACATTATACTTATTCTTACACCATTAGTTTAACTTTTTCACCTTGACATAATAAACTTAGCTAAACATAATAAAAGAGAGAAACATAAATAAATAGGATAAGAACATAAATAAGATAAAAGTTAACTAAGTAAAATAAATGAAATAAAAGGCATAAACAAGATATTAATGAAAGTAAAACTTAAGCATTACAAAAACACAAAAAGAGAAAATTAGAGCATGATCTTGATCTAGAAACCAAGATACCTAAATGCATGACAAATACCTCCTTTTATAGGCCAAAATTAGGAACTATTGATTTGTTGACTACCTGTTGAGTCGATGACCAACTCTTGAATCGGTGACAATCCTTATCTTCTTATCTAAATAAAACATCATTAATAACATCATAATTTGAACCAGACTTCCACATGAAAGTTC
>NW_011503164.1:0-5930 GCF_000495115.2 Populus euphratica
TGAAAAAATAATTTTTTTCTTGGGAACATAGAATATATATATATTAAAGAATTTCAAATCCCACAATGAAAAAACACAAATTTTTTTCTTGAAAAAATAGAATATATATATATTAAATGGTTTCAAATCCCACAATAAAAAAATATAACTTTTTTCCTGTGAATATAAAATACATATACGAAAGAGTTTTAAATCTCACATTGAAAAAATAATTTTTTTCTTGGGCACATAGAATATATATATATTAAAGAATTTCAAATCCCACAATAAAAAAATATAACTTTTTTCCTGTGAATATAAAATACATATACGAAAGAGTTTTAAATCTCACATTGAAAAAACATCTTTTTTCTTGGGAAAATAAAGTGTATATACTAAAAGGTTTCAAATTTTAAATTTAGAAAATAAAATATTATTCAAATATTTATGTAGTGAACTTTAAAAAGTATTAATAACTAACTAAAAAAATATGAAAAAAAAGAATATAGGAGAAAAACCATATTTGAAAAAGAAAAAAACACCAAGTTTTGTTCAGGTTCACCCGGGTTGCTCTGGTTTTTCTAGGTTGTTGCATTGGCTGGTTTTTTAATAAACCTAGACGGTCCAGCCACAGGGTCAACCCATCGGGTAATTCCGGGTTTGATAACTATGGTCTTAACGCTTTTAATGCAAAAAAAAAACTATTTTTTCTTTTAGTTTTCCTTAGACAAGGAATTATAAGCAACCTTATTGATAGCAACATAGTTGTAAGAAGCTAAATAAGATAAGATTAAGTCATGAGTTTGAAGAGTTGAACATCTGGATTTACCTTCATTTTCTTTTAAAAGATAAAAAATTATTATTTTGATAATTTTTTTGAAAAAAATATCCATAGGTTAATAGCTAGGTTTTGATTAAGTGATGCCAGGGAAAACCAAGTCGTTAGGTTAATTTAGATTCTTGATAAAGTTAGCCAAGTTTTTTTTATTTTTTTTTTCAACTTAGATTAATCCAAGCCCTGGGTTAACGAAGCTCTAAGTTAACTTGTTGGGCTTGGGCTTCAGTATTTTTTTTAATCAAACCCCTCTATAGCCTAATTAAAAGATATTAGACGTGAAATTATGCTAAACACACAACATTTATAGATAAAGGAATGAAATATAAAACAAGAAGAAAATTTATGGTTAACACCACATTAACAATATTTTTTTATTTAAAAGTTCATTTTATTTATTTTTCAGTCTTAAATTACACAAGAGAGAAAAACTCAATGAAAAAAAAATGTAATTGTTAACTTGTCACAATATGAACACTAAAAGAAGGGATATTTGTGTCGATGAATTATTTTTTTGAAACAGAATTTAATGAATGTGATTTTTCTCTTTAAACATCGTGAAAAATGTAAATCAAGTTAGGTTTTAATTCAATATATCATCATTTTAATATTAAAAAAAATAATATTTTAAGTTTTTTCAAAGCAAATCATGTTTTTTTTAGTGTTTATCAAGGTTACATTTGAATTTGTCAAGTTAATCAAATTGCATTAAAATAACTCTTTAATGATTTAATTTTAAACTAATATCAGGTAAGAAATTGAGTCAAAAGATTTAAAAATTGACCTATTAAACAAAATTTAATAATAATATCAAATATTTTTTTCTCTTTAATCTTAACATTTTTTTTACTTTGTTTATCTAATACAATGAAGTGTAATTATTAAAGAGGTTACCATTCTTATTTTGATTTAGATTTAATAAGAGATTTAATATATTTTAAATTACATAATAAAAACCCTTCTCTATGTAATTCTAATGAAAAAAATTATTGATAGTCTCAATTCATTAAACAAAATATATACAATATAACGTCTTTTTTATTTTTATAACTATACTTATCAAATCTAGTTTTGCTTTACTAGTTTAATCAGAAGTTTTCTTTTCCTAGTTGAATTGGTAAATTCTCAACCTTGTTTGTTCTAAAACTAGATTGAAAATTGACTGATAAAATTTAAATGATCCAAAGAAAAAGAAGAAGCTCCCACCCCTTGCAAAACCAATGAAACCTCGTCAAGCCAACTTCATTTGTTTTTTTTTTTTTTTAATTTTTATCTTGAAGGACTATTTTTTTATTTTTTATTTTACTTTTTTTATTTATAATTATTTCATTTAAAAAATAAAAAATATTATTTTAAAATATACTGAATTGATTTATAACTCACAAATTAACCCAACCAACTGTTTTTAACCAGATGAAATCCCGGGTGAGTATATCGTATCAATGTTTTCACTTCTCATGGAGGAAAACAAAAATCAAAATCCAGTCAACTTTAGAAGAAGCTACACTGGTCAAGAGTCAAGACATGGGTTGCAGTAACATCAGAAGCTACACTTGTCAAGACTTCAGTCTCTGTAGAGCAAAATATTGGTGGACAAATTCTCTAGAAGAAGCTGGACATTTCTCCAATGAGAATCATCACCACTATCCTTTATCCACAAAATCAAAATCATTGTAAGAAAGCAAACACGCTTTCCTTGGCATATTAGCAATCAAGATGAAGGAAAGGAAAGGAAAATATGTCACCATCCTCAGTATATTACTGATGGAAAAGCTTCGAGGAAGATGAAGATCGACCAGAGAAGCCTCGTAGGTCCCTCCAGCTCCTCGAAGCACTGGTAAGGAAGCAGCACCTGTCTTGGTGTTTGTTTGCCATGGTTACATATTGCTTTAAAATGGAGAGATACGAATCTAGCACGATGACTGATGAACTCAGGAATATGTTATATCCTTAACTCTAAATCATACGTTGCTAATCACATTCACAGGACATAGATGCTGAACTATGTTTAGATAAAGCTCAAATGAATAATCGATCCATGAATATAAAAATGTATAAGATATATTTTTGGAATCTTTCCCTCCGACTAAATGGAAATGTAATGCAGGATGCTTCTGATAGAACATGACAAGCGTCTCATATCAACAGAATGATTATTGTTGCTAATGATCATATTAAGGTTGTCGGTATCATAACATAGGTTAAACTATTGACTGAAATCGGATTATTGATTCTGATGAGATCCTCCAATCAGTCAATGCTCTAAGCTTAATTTATAAGCAATTACAGCTACGCGCATGCACATGTTCGCATGTTCTGCAGTTGCATACCATTGACAGTTTCGATACAACTTTTCTTTCATAAATCGGCTTCATTCAGATTTAAAGAAGTATGGAACACTATGCATGTGGAAACCCAACAACTAGCATCCGAGAGATCTAGATGGTTGAAAGAAATTATGCTAATTTGGGAGAAAATAGACGAGAATATTTAGTCAATGTTCATTCATCGAAACACACATGTTCAAACAATTATGGATAAAAGACTGGTGTAAATTGGTGGTTGAGGTGACAACAAGAAGATGAAGCACCTGAATTCAGAGACACGTGCGGTCTTTTAAGGATGCTTGAGACAGAGATTAATCAATTTGCCTATAACAGAAATGTACATTCTTCAGGACATTTGCATCTGAACTTACAAGGTATATCTTTGTTGCGCAGAAATGGTTGAAGATGCTAATCTCCTGATCAGAATGGCCGAGAGGTGATTAGAAGCTGGGGCAGATTATAATGATTGATGCAGATGACAACTGCAAGGATGTAATTGCAACGTTCGCCGGACAACTAGGTCTTGAGAAGACCATGTTTGAAGCATCAAATGCTAAAACTGCAGAGTGGTTTATCAAAAGATATGGTCCAAAGGTATATTCCACTGTCTCTCATTTAACCATATGGTGAAATCCAGTGTTTATTAAACTCGCTGTTGCTAATGGCATGCTTTCTTTCTCAGGTGAACCTCCTTGTGGATCATTCTCAAGTAATTGGTCTAGAGTGCCTCCGAGGACACAGCATGGGTAGAAGTTGTATACTTCTCTGCCCTTGGCTTTGCATACTTTCACCTCTGAACTGTTGCGTTGTGAACATAAAATACTATTCCCCTTTTTAGCCCATTTTCTTTTTCTTTTTTCCTTGTGATTTCACGTTTATAGGCCTGCCTAAATTGATGGCCAATTAAAGCACATTGATTAAGGAAAGACAAGATTCATAGATAGGGGATTGCAACTAAAAAATGTAGCAATAAAACATTTTTTTTTTAACTTGGGGTTAAACATATATTTTGGTTATTTAATTTTTTAAATTATAAATTTTTGGTCTCTAACAATTTATAAAATTCAAATTTGATTTTTTTTTATTCTAGTTCCTAGTTTGAAAAATAAGAGATAAAATGATTGAATTTTGGTGTTAAAAAAATAAAGTTTTAGTTGAAATTGATTTGAGCTATGAAAACTAGTGATTTTGATGTCAATAAGCTTTTTTCATGGGAAGAGTTTATCCAAAGTGTTCTTAGATTTTTTTTGTTTAAAATAGACTTGCTCGTGTTTTAGTCAAATAAAAATCACTAAAATTTAGATAGGATATGCAATACATCACTTGCTATTTTATTTTTCAAAACATTAAGTAATAGGTGACTTATCGTCCACTTCTTATATAAAAAAAAACATATATGTAATAAACACATGGATTGTTTTAGATCCACTTGCTTAGGTTTTATTTTTCTAGAAAATTTTAGGTTGTTCAAGCTTGAGATATCGAGCCTTTTTTTTTCATCTTATAATTAGATTTTAAAAAAAAATTATTGTTTATTTTTTTAATTTTATTATTTAATATCTAGTTAATTATTAATTTGACCATATAATTTGTTTTAATTTGATTTTTTTTATCAACTTGATATTTGGTTGGTTTTTAAATTTAAATATGTTTATTTTAAATTAAAAAATTATTGAATCCAATTAATTCATCTATTAGGATTATAAGTTTAATTAATTATCTTTGGTGGGGTAAGGACCTGAGCGTTATATTTTTTTTTGTTATATAAATAGTTTTTAATTTATTTAATTAGATATATGTATAATTATTTTAAATTTCTCTTGAAATTATTTTAATGTACAAAAACATGTTGAAAAATTTATATATATAATTTTTCTGAAGAAAAAAAAAAATGAACCGCAGTAAAATACAGATCAAACAGCTAGTTTAGCGTATTCCTTGCAAGCTGTTATGCCACTCTTCAAGTTTGTGATACACTCACACACATGTTACAAAGGAGAGCTGGAACTCGAGACCTTCGGGTGTGTTAGCATATCAATACAGTAAAAGGTCTTATGCAATATTCTAAAGCATTATTTTATCTTTAACTCCACATCAATCTTTCCATCACTAATAGCCACTAACCCTTGAGGCCGTGGCTGAAAGAAATTAAGCCTGACTTCTGTAGCTATAGGCAGTAAATACACCTCCTCCGATATACTAATTTGCATCATGAAGCAAGTTCTTGTTGTCGTTGCTGTGAAGCTTCCCTAAGCACCACCTAGTTTGACCCTAGTATAATATCTTCCTTATGGCCTTTACCTAGAGTTTAAGCGTGTACCTGACATGCTGAACCATTGAATCAGGTCTCAGGAACTGCACCTTTAACTATACATCAAGTATCCCATCTCTTTTCCTAATTTAATATGACCAAAAATAGATTTATAAATGATGGAACGAAGTAAAATGCACATAGATTCCAAGAACAGGAATTATATATGAAGGCATCAAGGAATTAACATGGCTAGACCACAACCATTTTTTATTGGCACACGCTGAAGTCTGTGACCTCTGGACACTCCACACTGAGTGAAAGCAAAACTTGAATCTTGTTATGGCCACAAAGAACTTTGTTGGAATGTGTAAAACCTGCAAACTCAAGGAGTTGCAGATGTTGAGTCACCTATTACACTCAGCTCAGTATGGCAACAACATTTACCTATATCCTTGCCACTCGGAAGCTTAATAGTCCAGTCACACTCGTTTGTGTGGATTACAATGGTTATTCATCAAATTAAACTGAAAATGAT
>NW_011503164.1:6236-12731 GCF_000495115.2 Populus euphratica
GCTATCGTGTTCTGCTGGGCAAGAACGCGGCCAACCCCTCGTAAAGAAGTTACAGCTTCTTGAATTTCACGCAATGAGAGTTGACTTTGCATGTTTGAGTTTTCGCTGTAATGATCTGAATGCAGAACTGCAACAGTAGCTATGGTTGCAGATAGAGCAAAAGGAGTTTTAGCAACTTCATGGCCACTAAAATGAAGCCAGGTTAGTGGAAGAAAATCTTACTGATGGAGCCTTATGGATAAATTTGTGTGAAAGCTGCCTATAGGAAAATGAATTTGCAGCCAACTTTTTCTGTGTGATCTTTGATCCAGGAGATTACTTAGAAATCACTAAATACCTTAAAAATTTAAAGAAATAAGTTGATTAAATGTGAAGAAAAGTTGGCCTCCTATTGATTCTGTATCCCAATTATTGTAAAGTAAACTTGACAGCAAGTTCTTCCAAGCATTTTTTAGTACTATTTCAAGCATTCTGTATCTACATGGTACATTACTATATTGCGCCCATAGTTTTGGGTTTGAATATAATACCATTTCATTGAACAACTAGGTCGAACATCTAGGTCCTGACTACTCAAGTGTGGAGTTGATTTTATAGTTAAGAATGTAATTTTTTTTTAATTAGAAGAATTTTTGTTTTTAATATATCAAACCAACATAAAAGATATAATTTAAGATCATTCATATATGAAACTTAATCATACTTAATGCATAAATTAATTCAAAAACATCTTTTACCATTAAAAAACAAGTATAAGGTCTGATGCAATATGCTATATCCTAATTTTATTTTATTCTCTATTTTTTTTAATGTTAAAAGAAACACCCACACTTAACAATTATTTCTCTAGTAAAGAAAAACTAAATTATATGGGAGTGGACTAAACATGACCAGCCAACTTACAGATCTAAAAATAATTTAAATAATTAGTGAAAATGTAAATGACTAAAAAAAATAAAATTCAAGTCGATATTTTTTTTTAAAATATTCACACAACTACATATTAAATTGATTTGGTCAACTTTTTAAATTTGTGACTTTGATAATAAGACTATGATAACTCCATCTAAATTAAATTAAAATAAATTATGAAGTCTAATCCTAATCAACTTAATGCTAAAGAATAAAATTATATAAAAAAATTAAAAAAAAACTCAAATTAACCCAAGATAACTTGTCAAATCCACGACCTATATTATAAAACCAAAATAATCCTTTAAAAAATAAATTAAAATAAATTATAAAATTTAATTCATAATTAACTCAATGTTGATCAATGTTGAAGGATGGAGTTGAAAGAAATTCATTTAAAAAAATACAAAAAAATAACATGAGTAAACCTATCAAATTCATTATCAAAGTTACGAGATCGAGATAACAATATAGAAAATAAATCAAAAAATAATTTTAATTAATATATCAAACTTATAATCCAAATTATAAAACTAGAATATCATCACATAAATTAAATTGAATAAATTATGGCAGCTTTAGGGCTTAAGTGACATTAACCACAGTTTAAACAAATACTGACATGCGAAACCATTGATCAGGCTTAGGAGATGCAAATTTAATTTGTTATTCATTGAGTATGAATTTTCTATTTATTTATTTTAATTAGGTTGACAATTTCACCCACATATATTGAGTATGACAGTAATTACTTTTTAAAATGATTTCAATTTATAAATATATTAAAATAATATTTTATTTATTTTATTTTTTAAATTATTTGTATATTAACATATACATAAAAGTAATTCAAAAATATAAACAAATTAATTTTAAATAAAAAAATTCAAATATTTGATAAACTCAGTTTTAATTGCGTCCCACACTATCAAAGTAGAAAGGCAACGAAATACGTGAGAGTACATATATTTTGAAGTGTTGACAGATCGTCTTTTCTTACATTTTCTGCAAAAAGTAATTGATTTCGAATACAAATTTCGTTTTGTCCAAAACAGCAGGAGTACTTAATGTTAAGAATATAAATTGTTAAGTAAATAATTAAAGCTAGTAAATACAAATAACGAGACATATATACATGCTGGTTATATTCATATTGTTTGATCCTAAGTATGAGATTTCCAAGGTGATGCTTTTGGCAATTCTCCGTATTTACGCTTCGATTAGTAAAATCACAAGCACTATCACAATTTGATGGTATGAAATATAAATTAAGCCAACAGAACCATGGTGTTCCTTAGAGAAAGAGAGTCAGTCTCGCAGAAACATGAAAGGAAATATACTCTGTATCAGAGAATTACACAGTTTGTGACGCATTCATGCATAGCTACACATCCCATAAACACAAAATTCCCCGTTCTTGCACTTCTTGTTGCATCCACCACAATGTCTTTTATCAAATGATGGGTTCACACACGTTCCTTTGCAGCATGTTTCAGTGTACTTGCACTTGTAGCCACACATTCCACAGTTGAAGCGATCTGTCTTAACGTCGACGCATTTCTTATTGCAGCAATCTGGCCCTGGACTTCTCTTCAGTCGACAAATGCGAGGCAATTCATTGCATGTCGAATTGGCTACCAGGTTCTGCTGGGCAAGAACGCGGCCAACCCCTCGTAAAGAAGTTACAGCTTCTTGAATTTCACGCAATGAGAGTTGACTTTGCATGTTTGAGTTTTCGCTGTAATGATCTGAATGCAGAACTGCAACAGTAGCTATGGTTGCAGATAGAGCAAAGAAGAGTTTTAGCAACTTCATGGCTAGTAATGTGAAACAAGGTTGGTTAGAAGAAGATCTCATTGATGGGGTTTTATAGAGAAATTTTGTGTGAGAGTTGACTACAGGAAAATGAATATGGAAGCTTTGCTTTTTCTGTGTGGTCTTGATTCGGAAGTTTACTTCGAAATCACTAAATACCCTTAAACAAATTATAAGTTGATTGAATGCCAAGAAAAGTTGGCCTCCCAAAGATCCCGCATCCCCATTGTAAAGTAAAATTGACAGAAAATTACTCCAAGTATTTTGATGTTCATATTAGAAATGTGAGATAGATAGTTCCAACTTAGTGATGTGATGTTCATATTAGAAATGTTCATATTAGAAATGCTGAATGTGCACTGAAACTGAAGCCAGGAAAGAATAACGATATGTGTTTATTGAAAGGTGATTTTTTAAATAATTATTTAAAAGTAAATTATTTTTTAATATTTGATAGTATTATAGAAAATAAATTGAAAAATACTTTTTATATTTGACCATGTCATAAAAATAAGTTGAAAAATAAATTATTAATATTTTTTTTCAAATTTATTAAAATAATGAAAATTAAAAGATGAAACTAAAAAAAATTTCATAAATTATTTCAAATAAAAAAATAAGAATTAAATATGATAGATAATTTTTTTTAATAAATGATAAGAGAAAAAAAAAAAAAATAAGAAGCAAAGTTATTATAAAAATCAAATTAAATTAAATTTTAGGGGAAGAAGTTGAAAAAAATCAAAACAAAATACATAACAATAAAAAATCTGATAATCAAATTTGATAAAATTAACAAATAAAATGATACTTCTAAATTTTTTACAACTTCTGAAAATTATTTTTCATCTAAAATAAAAAGAAAATACTTTTTTTTTAAAACCAAACTATTTTTTTTGAAATATTTTTTTAATCAATTTTTTTAATAAAAAATAAATATAAATTAATTTAAAAAAAAACATTTTTCATGAAACAAATAATTGTAAATGCTTGGCTTGTATGTTTTCACTTTCATAACATGGATAGCAAACTTTCCTGTCCTGAGAGGCCCTCGTTAAATCCTACCCGAGGCGGATATGAGACGAGGAGTGGGGCAACTACAAACTATTTTAAATTCTTTGCATACTAGCACAATATATAATTATTCATAAAACAATAAATAATATTATTATAAAAACTTTTAATCATCAGCATATTAATAGTAAATACAAAACCCCCTGAGCTTGATGGAACAGTTCCAAACACGCCCCATTTCCATCTCTCAATTTAATTTCGATGTGTAAAAACTAAATAATAAGAAAATAGAAAGAAAATAATAGAGTGCAATAATTAATTAAGGAGATATCAAGCAAGCCATTCATTTTATGAATGTACTCCACCAGCTGCTCAAATGTGTCTAGGAAATGTTGATTGGCAGCTGGAAATAATGATTGCTTTAAACACACAATTGATAACTTTTTTACTATTATATAGTTTCTAATTTGTAAATAATGAATAAATCAATTAATATGACATCAATTTCTTATTTTCCTTTATTTTAATTTTTTTACTATTATATAGTTTCAATTTATTTATTTTTGTTTGAATCGATATATAAACATTTATTTTTTTTTAATTTGTATAGGTATCCGGATCAATTTATACGTACCATAATTAATCTTACAATTAATTAAATATTTTACAAGTCCAGTATTTAAAACACTGTAGAAATAACAGGTATACATAACAAAATTTAAACTCAAGTGTAAAAAAAGGAAACAATTCCCTCTGTCATAAATATCTATTTTTAAACAAAGAGCTAGTGGATTGAATTATTCAGTGAATTTTAAATGAGTGTTATCTTTATAAGCAATCTGTGCATTTATGATTGGAGATTTGATTGATTCTAATGAATCTTTATCTAATAATGTAACACGCAATCAATCATAATTAATTTAGGGTTATCTTAATACTCCCTCCATCCATTTTTACCGGTCATTTTTCGTTTTTAATTACCCATTTTATTTAACTATTTTAAAATCATTTTTTTACAAATATTAAATTTTGTATTGTGTCCCTTTGTGTCTTTTAAATTTGCAATCCAAAAATGCTTGATAATTTGACAATTGATTTTTACAAATATTTGTGTTTTTATTTAATTTTTTGTTGCAAAAACACCAATAATAATTATACGATTGGAGTATAAGCGAAATAATATATAAATTTTTTTAAAATCATAATTTAATTAATATCAAAATGATACAAAATTAATTACTCTCTTAATATATATATACACATACAATTATTGTCTTCCAAGCAACATTTGATCCTTTCATGGGGGGCAAAAAGCAGAAATCTCTAAACTTCTAAAACTAAGGTTTTGTCCTGTAGGTGAAAGATTTTATGTAAACCCCAGAGTGATTGAAAACGAACTCTAAAATGAGGAAAGTGAGTGTTTATGACACAAAAATATCGAAGACCTCCGAAGAAAGGAAATGAATTAGTTAGTATTAGATGATTGACCCTATGTTATATTTTGAGTTAAATTTAATTTTTTAATATAAAAAAATATTTAAATGTTATTAATGTTTTTTTAGTAAAAAAAATCAATAATGTGATGATTTACCTGATATAACTCAGTTAACTTTATTAGTTCAAAAATAACTCATACAATCTATGAAAATTTTTTGACTAAACAAAATTTCAATATGATACTTTTTTAATATTAAAATAATAATATATTAGATTAATGTTGAACAATCTAAATTAATATATCAAATTCATAACCTGAGTCATGAAGTTATGATAACCCTATAAAAAGTATAACAAAATAAATTATTAAGTCTAATTTCTAATTAATCTAATATTGAAGGATGAAGTTGAAAAAATAATCAATTAAAAAATAATCTATAAAAAAACCTGATTTAACATGTTAAATTTATAACCCGGGTTATAAGACTAAAATAACCCAATAAAAAGCAAAAAAAAATACAAATTTCAATCTCTAACCAGTTCAATATTAAAAGATAAAATTAAAAAATTTAATTAAAAAAAATACATAAAAAAAAAAACTTGAGTTAGTCCACCAAATCTATGACCCTAGCTATCAAACTAAGATAATCTTATAAAAAAATAAAAAAATGAGCTAATTTAACCCAAGTTAATTTACCAAATTAGTGGTTTGGTCTTGAGACTAGGGTAATTCCATAGAGAGAAAGTCAAAACAAATTATAAAGTTTGATTCTCAATTATCCCTATCAGATCTAATGTTGAATGATAAAATTTGTAAAAATCTTTATTAAAAATTTAACTTGACTTAACTGTTAAGCACTATTACCGCACTATTACCATGTTATTAGACCAAGATAATTTAATGAAAAACAAACCAAAACAAATTATGAAGCTTAATTTCTAATTAAATACAATATTAATTGATGAAATTGGAGAAAAAAATCAATTGAAAAGAAGAGATAAAAAATGAGTCAATTATGTTAACCTACAACCCAAACCATGAAATAGAAATAATGTAATTAAAAGCAAGTTCAATGTTGAATGACTTATGACCCAGATAATAAAACCAATATAATCTCTTAGAAAGAAAAAAAAAAAAACAACTCGATTTAATCATGGTTTAAATGCTAAAATCTATGACCTTGATTTTAAGATTAAGATATTCTCATAAAAAGCAAATCAAAATAGATTATAAAGCTCAATTTCCAACTAATCCAATGTTGAATGATAAAATTAAAAAATAATTAATTAAATAAAAGATATAAAAACAACTTGAGT
>NW_011503160.1:0-12736 GCF_000495115.2 Populus euphratica
TGAGAATATCCAAAACAAGCTAAATGTTTTGACTTAGGAAAAACATTTTGTTCTTGACAAAAATCTCTTCAAAAAAGATTTTTACTCTGCCTCTAACTCTACAAAATGAATTTGGGTTTTTCAAAACTTTCTCCAACATAGAAGTGAAATATAAAACCAAATTTATAATTTCATTAAGTTACATAAAATACATATTCTATTTTTTGATTGGTTCGAATTATATTATGCATCTGAACATCATATTGCATATCCTTTTGCATTCATTAAACATGCATGCCTAGTCACATCTAGATCAAAAGCCCCTGTATGGAACCTCACTAGTGGACCTACAGTGAGTCTGAACATCCACCTTTAAGAAATATCCAAATAACCCACAATAACCAGACTGTAGAAGCTGCCCCTTACAAATTATCTACTGATGACACCCTTTCCAATACAAAACACATCATTAACCAAAACAACTTTACAAACACCAACCTCAATACCTTGGGAAAGTAGCTTACATGACTGGAAAAACAAATACAAAGAACCACTATAAGTTCAGCTGACGTTAAAACCTCAACTAACCGAAAACTCAAAAACTCAGTCTTCAAACCTTACCAAATTACAAAAACAAGCCAAACATAAATCCAAGAAAACCAAACAGATTTTCTTAATGCCATCAAAACACACTTACAACACCTTGACAGTTCACCTTTAACTGTCTCAGACACATCACAAATAACCAATCCTTCCACCTTCACAAACCAAGTCAGTACTCTACAGAAAAACCCTAAGGAGTCTTCTGATGATGATACTTCTCCCGAGAAACTAGTTACCCTAAATAAACTTAGCAAACTCTCAAAACATCCATTACCCCAAACATCTCCATAACCACTTAACCAACTATCCTTACTCAACACAAGTATAATGACTCTTCCCTCTATGACTGGAATATAGATGGAATGTCCGAATATAATATCCTCAACACCTTCCAGCAAATGACTATGGTAGCCAATGCCTACAAAACCCAAACAGGAACACCAAACAAAGCTATTGCTGAACTCCTTATTGCTGGTTTCTCCGGTCAGTTAAAAGGATGGTGGGATTATTATCATCTCACTGACACTGATCACTTATATATCCTAAACTCCTTCCAAACATATAGAGACCAAACACCCATCCTTGACCCATCTGGAAACACTATCCAATACGTTGTTTCAACCCTTATTCTTACAATTTCCTTACATTTTTTTGAAGACCTTTCCCATTTGAAAGACAAAAATGCTAAACTTCTTTCCAATCTTAGGTGTAAGAAGCTAAGTGGTTTTCAATGGTACAAAAACACCTTCCTTACCCATGTCATGCTTAGGGAAGATCAAACCAACCCTTTTGGAAAGAGAAATTCCTTGCCGACCTACCTATTCTCTTAAGAGAAAAGGTTAGAAAAAAAAATCAAAGATAACTTTACAATAAAAACCATACCTTATAACCAGCTTACATATGGTGAACTTGTTAGCTTTACCCAAAAAAAAGGTCTTAAGATCTGTCAGGATCTTAAACTCCAGAAGCATTTAAAGTGGGAAATGAAATGTACCAGACAAGAACTTGGTAGTTTCTGTATCCAGTTCGACATTTCCACCAAAAAACCCTCCTACAGTGAAAATTGTTCACAACCAAAAAAATATTCGAGCCATAAACCTCTTTTTAAACGATCAACCCATAAAAACCGACAACACTTTTATTCCAAACCAGAACAACCTTACTATAAAAAGCCCTATAAATTTACCAAGCCTCAAAGACCTTTCCAATCAAAACCCAAAACAAAATTTGACCCCAAAACCATTATCTGTTATAAATGTAACCAGAAAGGTCATACATCCCGTTTTTGCAAAGTCAATAACAAACTTTATAAACTCCAAATATATGAAGATACCATCAACCAAATACAAAATCTATACATTGATGCTACAGACACTGACCACTCTCCTTTAGACACTTCTGAAGAAGAATTTCAAATCGATGAAATAACAAATACCAGCGCTACTTCAAATACCTCTACAAATTCCAAACAAATCAATGTCTTGACCCAAGACCAGGAATTCATTCTTGAGGCAATCAAAAGACTTGATGATCCTCACCTTCAAAAAACTTACTTGGAAAAATTGTTGAAAGACTTCAACTAACTAAAGCACCCTCCATCATTTAACCCTCCAAACTGCCCTATATTACCCTCTACTAGCACCAATACCTATGACCTTATAAAGATCTTTAACAAAAAGAAATCCAAAACCACAATTACTATTCCAGAGTTACATTCTGAGATAAAAACCCTCAAATCTAAATTACAATCTTCGACACTCCTGCACTTGGGAGAAGACATCAACCTTTTAGTCGTGTCATCCAACAAAAAGACTCTGCCATACTACAACATCTTCTGTCAAAAATAGAAAACCAGTTTGATATCAAGTCTGATACAGAAGACCAAACCATTGAATCTCATGCTTTACCACATACACTTCAAATATTGAGCATATTCCAGATGATTTTCTAAATGTATTAACACAAATATCTTCTAAAAAATATTTAATTAAGATTACTCTTATTTTCTCACATGATTTCAAACTTGACACCATTGCCTTATTTGACACAGATGTAGATTTAAACTGCATCAAAGAAGGAGTGGTTCCAAAACAATTTTTACAAAATACTTCTGAAAAACTCTTTGCTGCTAATAATTCAAAATTACATATTGCCGGAAAACTTAAGCCTCTATTTTCAACAAAGGCATTTCTCTTAAAACATGTTTTGTTGTTACCAAAGATATTAATCATACCATCATTCTTGACACTCCATTTATTGACATGATCGCTCCATATCAAGCACATCATAATTGTATTACTTCCAAAATACAAAAATTGCATTCTGCATTCATATTTTCTAAGTTCGATATGAAATTTGGATTTTAGCAAATCCAGATTGATCCCAAAGATAGATACAAGATTGCTTTTATAGTTTATTTTGGCTAATATGAATGGAATGCTATGCCATTTGGACTAAAAAATACTCCATCTGAATTTCAACGCATCATGAATGACATATTTAATGCACACTCAAAATTCTGCATTGTTTACATTGATGATATACTTATTTTTTCACATTCCATAGATCAACATTTTAAGCATCTACATACTTTCTTCCATACTACAAAACAAAATGGTTTAGTTGTTTCTAAAACAAAAATTTCTCTCTTCCAAACTCATGTCCGTTTCCTAGGCCATTATATTTGCCAAGGCACTATAACGCTAATAGAGATGTCTCCTACCTTTATAAACAAATTTCCGGATAAGAACACTAATAAAACCCAATTATAAAGGTTTTAGGCAATTTTAATTATGTTCTAGACTACTACCCCAATATTAGTCATCTAGCCAACCCTTTATATGACAAGTTAAAAACAAACCCCATTTCTTGGTCCGACCTCCATACCAACCTAGTCAAATAGATTAAAAAGCAGGTTCAGACCATTCCCCTCTTCTATCTAGCCAACCCATTGGCCCCTAAGATAGTCGAGACTGATGCCTCTAACCTAGGTTATGGCGGCATTCTCGAACAAATTCAAGATGACAAAGAGCAGATCCTTCAATACACATCTGCCCACTGAAATGATTGCCAAAAAAATTACTCTACTATAAAAAAGGAGATCCTTTCAATTGTTCTCTATATTATAAAATTTCAAAGTGATTTATTAAATCAAAAAAAAAATTTATGTGTTGACTACAAATCCACAAAAGAACTACAAAAAGATGTCCAAAATCTTGCTTCAAAACAGATTTTTGCCAGATTGCAAGCTATTTTAAGCATTTTTTATTTTGATATTGTCTACATTAAAGGAGATTCAAATTCCATTCCTGATTTCCTAACCCAAGAATTCCTTCAAAACAGGTCTTAATGCCTTCGAAAGCAAAGGCCAAAGACAAGGGCAAAGCCCCTCAAACCCAGCCTACAAAACCAGAGAGCCCCAAGCCCTCTACAAAACTCATGTCTTCAACTATCCTAACTGCCAAACCAATTAACTCTAGTATGAGGCAGTTATTGAAGAAGAAGAAACTACAAAACCCCAACAGGTACAAACAGATGCAGTTCAACAATGGGTTGACACTATATCAAAATCACAAGAATTACTATTTGCATTATAAAAAGTGTCTCAACAGACTTCCGGTGAGTCCATATCTCAAACAGTTAGTATTTCAAAACCACTTTCAAAACCCCAAGGAGGCATTTCAACTTCAAAACCCCTCCTTTCTTTACAACAAACCAGTTTTCTAAAAACCAAATCCAAATAAATTTTCAAAACTACTTTCCAAAATATTTTAACTATGGAAGAAGGATTTTATAATGAAAACCCTTCCATTGCTATTTTAAAAATTTTCCCCTCAAACTGGTACTACAAACCTTGAAATTTAGCCAAACCACAATCCTATTATGCCACAATCCTTGAGATTACTAATTCTGTCAAATTCAAACACTTCAAACTTCATTTTGGTCACAATGAACTAGCATATTCTACATGTATCATTCATCCTAAAGACTGGGGACAACCCTTACATCAACCTCTTTCCTTCCCCATAAACTTTCGTACAAACCCCTAGGAATTCAATACTTCCTATACATACTAGGATTACCAACAGGCATGGTTCAATGCCTTCCTCCTACAAAATCCAAATCATAGTCATTCTTGGCTTTTCTACTTCCATAATGACATGAACACTACAAACCTCCCCCTCTGGTTCCTTCAATGGTAAGACCACTATGGTTGTCATGTTGACTACCTCAAAGACCATCCTCTAGTTGAAAACGGCTACCTCTATTTCAAAAATAATTTTTAACCAGCTCCTTCTAAAAGAAATTTCTTTTCTCTACTCATTTTCTGTACAAATTTTTTTATGCCATGGGTATGTTCATGGTTCTATGATTATAATCTATAAAATGGACATCCAGTTCCTGTTCATAAATTAAAAATCAAATGGTGGGATTCCTTTGTAGCTGAATCCAAAAGTTCCAAATTAGTTGTTACAGAATGGTTACAAAAATTTCAGATAGCTCCCATCATTAATCATCATCCTCAATCAAAGTTTCTAGCCAAAAAGGCTTAAAAGGCAGCTCTCCTTGCCTCTGCTAGAACTGAAGAAGAATACCTACAAATCATCCAAAGCATTATACAAAGCCAAGACCCCAAAATGGTCTTGTCCCAATCTAGCTCATCCGGATTGATATCTCTTGCCATTTCCCTTGGAAATGATAATGAAGATGACTGTTTTGCTATTCTACCACCTATCAAGCAACACTAAAAAAAAAGAGTATTTTTCCATCTTTTTCAGGCTCATTTGTTTAGAGCCACATCTTTTTGACTCACCTGTTTTGAGTCCCTTTTTATTTTGAGTCCCTTTGTTTTGGACTTCCTTTTTACAAATATTACCTGTTACTACAAAGAAACATATCCTGATCTTTGTAATTTGGTAAGGTTTGAAGACTGGGTTTTTGAGTTTTAGGTCAATTGAGGTTTTAACGTCGGTTGAACTTGTAGTGGTTCTTTGTACTTGTTTTTCTAGTCATGTAAGTTGTTTTCCCAAGGTATTAAGGTTGGTGTTTGTATATTTGGATTATGCTGCCTAGTTAGTTTATTTGGTGTTGGTTTCAGTTTTGCAAGAACAACAAAAAGGTGAGATGAGAGGTGTGAGCATGTGAGGATATTAAGAGTGTTTGAGCGAAACACGAGCGATGTGAGGATAATTTTTTTTTTTTTTTCCATTAATCAAGTTTTGCAAGTACTATCACGTCAAATCAAAACAACACACCACCCCATCCCGAGGGAAGACTTACGTTTTAAATGCAAGCCATTATGAAAATGACAGAAAGCATGAATTTCATGTGGAATGTGTGTGATAGACTTGAGAAGGTGGGAAAACATGGAAACGTGGTTGGAACATGTACCCAAGATGTGAGAAAGGTTGGGGCTGAACCTAAATCAAACAATGGCAGTAGGGCCGGAAGGCTAAGGTGGGCTAATTATGAGGATTTTGAGCCTCAATTTGATGATATTGGTGATGGTGGTTTTTAGGATGAGACCATAGGCTGCCGGGAAGATTTTTAGTAGAATAGAAATCAAAGGGATTTAATGTATTTTGATAAGGTGTTATGGCAAAAGAAAAGCTAGATTCAAAAAGAGAGATGGTATCAAATGGAGAGAGATAAAGAGATTAGCATTATAAAAAAAAGAATCCAAGAGTCTATCCTGTATTCTAGGAGAGATGAAGCAAGAACTTGATGTGTTAACGGTAGCAATCAATGCCCAGCAAGCTTCAGAAAAAGAGGAGAAAAAGGACTGTAATGATGATATACAAAATAGAATGGTAGCAACTTTCATCCAAAGTTGTTGGCGACGATTGTTGGCCAAAAAAGAACTCTAAATGCTTCGGAATTATCCATTCAACTTATGGGTGATTCAAGGATGAATCATCTTGAAAAGAGAGGGAATGGTACGATCCAAGCAAGGTCAAATTTGGATTTTGATGTAAAATGTGCATCTATCCGACTGTTGGATCGAGCTAAAATTTCACGTGGAGTCTCCTGACATATTTTCCTACCTTGGGTTAAAATTTCAAATTAATCAGAGTTTAAGAAGGCATCTCAATACGGGTCAACAGAGGCAGTATGAATTTTGTTATTTACTTCCTTTTGACTTGTGGACTTCCTACTTGGTTAGGATTCTTTTTCTAAAAGGATGTGGCAGCTTATTTTGAAAATATACTAATTCTACAAAGATCTTTAATGGGCTGCAACATAGTTTTCAAGTGTGGCAAGGATTTATAATTATTTCAAAATCCTTTTCTTACAAGGATTCCTTATTCATCCAAGCTACAAAAGGAAAGAAGACTTCATAATAAATTCTACCTTCAGATCAGATTTCCTAGTCTATTCAGGACTTCTTAATGGTGACAAATCTGATTCTAGCATATTTAGGATGGTAATTTTTGGATTTTTATTATTTGTATTATTTTCTTCTTAGTCTTTTGGGTTTTATTACTTATTTGGGTCAATTGTAAGTGGGCTTCATATAAGTCCACCTAAATGTTGTCCATTAGGGTTTCTTTAATTCTAGAGTTATTATAAATAGAGGCACAACCAAACATGTAAGGCAAGACAAATCAGATTAATAAAACTTTTTATTAGCCGCACTTTGTGTGTATGTTGGTGAGATAATCTCCCTTCCATGGTTCTTTAAAGAACTGGAAAATGACTTATTGAAGAACAACTATCTTCATGACATCATCCTTATACTTCTTGTTCGCGAATCAATATTCATTTGTGGGGGTTTTCTATTTCCAATAGTGTTGATGCCTAGATTGATTTACTTGCTAGAGCGAAACTCTAAGTTATTATTGTAGACAATCTATTGCTAAGTTTGATATCAAAATTGGAGTTGTGGTATGAACTTGTGAAGCAACTGAGTTTAATAATTGTGGCGGATCTACGTTATTAATCTTAGCAAGAACATTCAATCAAATCAAACATAGACTGCGAACAATTATGTTTTCTTGATTAATCAACTTATCTAGATCTAAAGGCTGCCATTGAATTAAATTACTAGTGTGGACACTGTGGTTGTTTGATGGTTATGGTTAATTATGCGGTGGATTCGTTAACTAATCAATGTTAAGAAGAGATAAATATTCAAAATATATATTGATGTTTCGTTTCCATGATCAGTTCTGATTTCTGTAGGTGGATGTGTGCTTGCGACTAAGGTTTGTTCTCTTGATAATTTTTTGATTTTATTTAATTTTGCTTGATAGTTTTCTAATTTCTTTTGCTTTAGCCTAGATAACATCCAAAACCCCCCTAAGTTGTATATCATCTAGCATAAAAATATGACTTGAACCTTCCTCGTGGGATCGACGGGATTAACCTCTTGCTTGCTCTATATTATCTTGTGTGTTGTATTTTAAGGTAATTAATTTATGCGACCACGACATCGCAACAAATTTTGGCGCCTTTGCCGAGGAAGTAATTTTGTTGATTCTTATGCTATTATTTTTATTTACTGTGATTTTTATTTCTTTTTCTGAAAAAACACAAAATTTTTGCTTGCTGCGTTACTATTCATTACGACAACAATACTGTTCAAAACAATTTTTTTGGTGGAATTAGGTATCGGCCTTTTGTTTCCTAAAAGGAAACAAAGTTCTAAATAGGACTAGTGCACTAGCCCCACCCTATTGAGGCCAAATTCCGTTGTTTTCTAGGGTTTTTCAGCAGTTTTAGTTTTCTAACGTAGGATTTTCATACAATTTGCATTATTTTCAATCTCTTATGATGCGAACCTCGTGATCACGTGGTCACGCAATCCATACGCAAAGACACCAATTCCCAGGAAGCCAAGTAAATTAGGTTTGATCGGAGTGTGACACAAAGATAACATGTACTTAGGCACCAGCACTATTGGAAACAAAAAACCCCTACCCAACAAATATTGATTTGCAAACGAGAAGTATAAGGATGATGCCACGAAGACAGTTGTTCTTTGATAAGTCATTTTTCAGTTCCTTAGAGAACCATGGAAGGGAGATTATCTCACCAACACACACACAAACAAAGTGTGGCAAATAAGAAGTTTGACTAATCTGATTTGTCTTGCCTTACATGTTTGGTTATGCCTCTATTTATAATGACTCTAGACTTAAAGAAACCCTAATGGACCTCCCTTAGGAGGACTTATATGAAGCTCACTTACAATTGACTCAAATAAGTAATAATAACCCAAAAATAAGAAGAAAATAATAAAAATAATAAAAATCCAAAATTATCATCCTAAATATGCTAGAATCAGATTTGTCACCATTAAGAAGTCCTAAATAGACTAGAAAATTTGATTTGAATGTAAAATTTATTCTAAAGTCTTCTTTCCTTTTATAGCTAGGATGAATAAGGAATCCTTGTAAGAAAAGGATTCTGAAATAATTATGAATTCTTGCCACACTTGGAAACTATATTGCAGCCCATTAAAGATCTTTGTAGAATTAGTATATTTCCAAAATAAGCTGCCACATCCTTTTAGGAAAAGAATCCTAGCCAAATAGAAAGTCCACAAGTTAAAAGAAAGTAAATAACAAAATTCATACAGCCTCTGTTGACCCATATTGAGATGTCTTCCCCAACTCCAATTGACTTGAAATTTTAATCCAAGGTAGGACAGGACAACATGTTAAAAGACTCCATGTAAAATTTTAGCTCAATCCAACTGTCAGATTGAGAATTATGACTATTGTTGTAAACTGGATAGTTGTATATTTTACATCAAAATCCAAATTTGACCTTGCCTGGATCATATCATTCCCTTTTTCTTCAAGATGAAGCAAGAACTTGAAATCAGACTAGAAAATCTGATTGGAAGGTAGAATTTATTTTGAAGTCTTCTTTCCTTTTGTTACTAGGATGAAGAAGGAATCCTTGTAAATTTTTTTACAAACTATCATCACCAATAACTTTGGATGAAAGTTGCAGCTATTCTATTTTGTATATCATCATTGCAGTCCTTTTTCTCCTCTTTTTATGATGCTTGCTAGGCATTGATTGTTGCTGTTAACACCTAAAGTTCTTGTTTCATCTCTCCTAGAATATAGGATAGACTCTTGGATTCTTTTTATAGAATACTAATCTCGTTATCTCTCTCCCTTTGATACCACCTCTCCTTTTAAATCTGTCTTTTCTTTTGCTATAGGACCTCTTCAAAATACATTAAATCCCTTCAGTTTCTATGTTGTTGAAAATCTTCCCAATAGCCTATGGTCTCATCCTTAAAACCACCATCACCAATATCATCAAATTGAGGCTCAAAATCCTCATAATCAGCCCACCTTGGCCTTTCGGCCCTACTGCCATTATTTGATTTTCATTTAGCCCCAACCTTTCTCACGTCTTGGGTACATGTTCCAGCCATGTTTCCATGTTTTCCCACTTTCTCAAGTCTATCACACACGTTCCCCATCATGAAATTCATGCTTTCAATCATTTTCATCATGGCTTGCATTTGGAACGTAAGTTCTCCCTCAGGATGGGGTGGTGTGTTGTTTTGATTTGATATGATAGTACCTTCTTGTGGTTCTTGCAAAACTGAAACCAACACCAAATAAACCAACTTGACAACGCAATCCAATATATATATGTGTGTGTGTGTGTGTGTGTGTGTGTGTGTGTGTATGTGTGTGACTCAAAAAGCAATAAAAACCAGAAAACAAGCAAAATGAAACTATGATGATAGTCTCGCGAGTCTTTCCAAAATATGAATGAAACTGAAGACTAAAAAAAAAAATATTAAAAATGATGAAACAACACCTAAATATCTTGGATATGATGAAAATAAACCACAAAAAAAGAAAAAAATAGAAAGCAAGCGAATTTCAAAAGTTGACGCAAGACAGACTCGTTTACGATAAGTTAAGTCTAAATCTGAAACCTAAAGTAAATGATGTTCAATTGAGTTAAACTTTTAGATATAGTGCGATATCAACTCAAATAGATAGAATATAAAGTTTGAGAAATTTATGACTAGGTTTGATATACTGACGCAAAAACATTATGAATCAAACATGATTAGACTTGAGTTTGAAACCCAAAGAAAAAAATATCCAATTGACCCCTAAATTTGATATGTAGTGTGATTAGGATCCCATTAATTATAGTATCAAATTTGAGCAAATTCTGAGTTGATTTGGTCTAATTGTCTCTTGTTTAGTTTTTTGCGGCAGAATTCCAATAAACGTCTTTTTGAACAATTTTTTTTTTTTTGCTTTTCTCTTCTTTTTTTTTTATTCTACTAATATATGTTGAACAATAACAAAATGAAATAACAATTTTTTTTTTATATGTCGCAAATTCAAGGAGAAGAAGAAATTGGATACTAAGGAATTCTTGTGGAATCAATAAGAAACGAAAATTTTAGAAGGATATAACCTGAGCAATGGAGCCAAGCTCTAATACCAAATAATGCGAACCTCATGATCATGTGGTCATATAATCCACACACAAAGACACCAATTCCTGGAAAGCTAAGTATATTAGGTTTGATAGGAGTGTGACACAAAGAAACTTGTACCTAGGCACCAGCACTATTAAAAACAGAAAACCCCCACCCAACTAATATTAATTCATGAACAAGAAGTATAAGGATGATGCCATGAAAATAGTTGTTCTTCGATAAGCTTTTTTTTAGTTCTTTAGAGAACCATGGAAGGGAGATTATCTCACCAACACACACACAAAGTGCGACAAACAAGAAGTTTTATTAATCTGATTTGTCTTACCTTACATGTTTGGTTATGCTTTTATTTATACTGACTCTAGACTTAAAGAAACCCTAATAGAGCCCCCATAGGTGGACTAATATGAAGCCCATTTACAATTGATCCAAATAAGTAATAATAACCTAAAGACTAAGAAGAAAATAATAAAAATTCAAAAATTATCATCCTAAATATGCTAGAATCAGATTTGTCACCATTAAGAAGTCTCAAATAGACTAGAAAATCTGATTGGAAGGTAGAATTTATTTTGAAGTCTTCTTTCCTTTTGTTACTAGGATGAAGAAGGAATCCTTGTAAGAAAAAGATTATGAAATAATTATGAATCCTTGCCACACTTGGAAACTATGTTGCAGCCCATTAAAGATCTTTATAGAATTAGTATATTTCCAAAATAAGCTGCCACATCCTTTTAGGAAAAGAATCCTAGCCAAATAGGAAGTCCACAAGTCAAAAAAAAGTAAATAACAAAATTCATATAGCCTCTGTTGACCTATAGTAAGATGCATTCCCAAACTCTAATTGACCTAAAATTTTAATCCAAGGTAGGACAACATGTCAAAAGACTCTACGTAAAATTTTAGCTCAATCCAACGGTCGGATTGAGAATTATAACTATTGCCGTAAAACTAGATAATTCCACATTTTACATCAAAATCCGAATTTGACCTTGCCTGGATCATATCAATAAGAGAACAAATATATTTTTCATATAAAATGAAAAGAAAAGGTAAAATAAATCTCATAGTTCTTGAAATCTAAAGGTTTCCGTGTCCTTGCAACCAAGAAAAAGTGTTTAACCTTGCATGTTTGTTGAACAACTAATCAAAAAGAAGGAAGAATGCATAATTTCAAGTTTCTTAGAGGAGGGGAGGCGTTTTTCTCCTCTTGGGTGGTTGCCCCCTTTCTCTTCTCTCATTCTTTTTATATCCTAGGAAACCCTAGTTTCTATTTTACAAAATAATCCTCCCTTAAGTAGATAGTTTATATTTAAGTACTTCAATAACTATTTTCCTGAAAAAATATAAATAGCCTTGCATGAAATCTTCAAGCTTTAACTTAGAGGAGCTAAATTGCTGAAATAAAAACTTAGATATTGGTTTAGATGCTTTAAAATGTAATTTGGACTTATTTCCTCACGAAACCTGTTTGTTGGCAAAATTTAGTTATCATCTTTAAAAAAAAATATCTCCCTCATATGACATCATTTTTGGTTGAAACTTTGAGCATTTATACACCTTTGAGTCAGAAATCCAAAAAAATTAAGGTTGCATAATTGGACTTTTATAGCTCCAGATATTCAAGTTGAAATGGTCGAAGGTTGATTAGTACTTAAAAATGCATTTTTTATCAAGGTTTTATGTCATCATTTTGCACTTGAAGTATCAATAACTCCT
>NW_011503166.1:0-2172 GCF_000495115.2 Populus euphratica
ACCAAAACCAATTCTTTTTTATTTTATTATAGAGTATCTAAAAAACATCTATTTAACTGTTTTCAGTTTTCTAAAAAAAATAGAAAACATGCATTTTTAAGAAAAAATATATTTTTTTAACTTACTTTCTTTTACTTTTTTATTTCTTGAAAAATAAAATAGAAAACTGGAAAAAAAATTCAGATATAAACATGAGTACATATTTCTCTTGCACATTTTTGCAATATTCAAAATAATAATAAATTGGAGACGTCCGCACAAAAATAGAATGTTTCCCATATTTTTATTTATGAAATTATTCTCCTATATCTTGGAAGGAAAAATTCTATCATCTTTCCTACGAGAAAAGTCACTCTCGCACTATCAATTTAAGATTTTTTAATATTATTTTTTATAAAATCTTATGCAATGCATTGTTAAATATCTATCAGAATAGTTAGGGTGTGTTCAATAATTATAATAATAATAAATTATTTTCTTTTTCAATTTTAAGTGTTCTTTTTTTTCTAATAAAAAAATAAAAAACATATTTATTTGTTGAAAACAAGGATGAATTTTCCTAAAAATAAAGTAAGCAATACAAAAAGTTTATAACTGTTTTTATTAAAAAATCAATAGTCTTTTTAATATTTTAAATTTATAATAATCTAATTACGAATATTAATTTCATCTCATTCAAATTAAAAATTATCACAAAAATGCTATAATGTTAATTAAAAAATATTTATATTATATTTATAATAAAATTTAAATTTATGACGATAACTAAATATGAAAATATAAAAAAAGAATAATTTAATCTTTTACATTTCTAAAATGTTCTTGTATATAAAGAAAAATTATATTGTTCATGTCTAAAGTTTTTCAAACTCAATATAAATTTGAAAAACTAAAAAACTATTCCAATAGGAAGATCCCTTTACCTTTCTAATTTTTGTTTTTACAATCTTCCATTTTTTCCCTCTCACAACATCATATATGTTATTCTCTCGAAACTTCAGACATGTGATGGTACTTATTAAAAACTCGTAAACATCTAAAAATACTAATGAAGTGCAAAAGAAATTAAAAGTTGGTTTTATTTTAGTTTTCTAGTATATTATATACAAGATATTATAACTTGTGCTCCGTTACAAGTTAATTTTTAATTGCAAGAGAAAAGGGCAATAGTGTTAAGAATGTGTTTTCTAGTATCATCAAAAAATATATAAAATGATATATATATATATAAAGACTAACGTGAAAAGTTTGATTTTCTTAGTTAGTAATTAAAGATAGATGTACATATAAATATTTTATATCATTTGTCCTTTTAATTTAATATATCTTATTTTATTTATTCTTGTAGCTAAGTACACATGATATTTTATCTTCAAAATGCTTCATGCAACCACAACAAATCCAAAGCTTTAGACCTAAAAAAACCTAAATTCTCAACTTGTTTTCACATAAAAACAACTAGGAACCTCATGTTGACCTTTATCAAGCATTCATGTTTTTATATATTTTAAAGATAGAGACAAAATGGAAAATAGATTAATAATATACTTGGGTACGAATAAGTTTTAAACAGGATTTTGTAACATATCAATAAATATGATGGTCTACAAGAAGAACTCAATCTAGAAATCCATGAAGGGAGCAAAGTGAATAACACGACCAAAAGATTAATGTTTTTTTTCAAGTACAAGAGTGTCGAAGTAATAAATAACCCGAAAAGACTAGGGACGAACCACAAGAATGTTTATTATATAAATTATAGATAACAATAATACAATAATAACAATAATAGTAACACTAATAATAATAATAATAATAATAATACTAGTAGTAGTAGTGGTGGTAGCAGTAATAGCAGTAATAGTAATAGTAATAGTAATAAAGAAGAAAAAATTGATGAAAACTTTGAAATGAAATATTAACATAAGGATTAAACAATGATAACAACAAGTATTAAGATTAGAGGATCCACTAATGGTATGTCAAATAAGCATAGTATAAACTCTTATTATTCAATTGGAAACCACACATAAAGGAGGTTCCAATCAGATTATAAATTGTTAACATAATTACATTAGTTATCTTATTTGATTAATGCTAATACTTGTACATGTTATTAGGCATTCATGATTATATCTTATATTAACAACAAATTAAGTTTCTTTCATAGCA
>NW_011503166.1:2512-3105 GCF_000495115.2 Populus euphratica
AAACAAAGCATAAAAAAAACAAAGAGAGAGAGAAAGAGCATTATCTTGATCTGTAAACCAAGATGCCTAAATGCATGAAAAATACCTCCTTTTATAGGCTAAAATTGGGAACTATATAAGTGGGTGGCCAACTCTTGACTTGGTGACAATCCTTATATTCTCTTGTATGTCCAAAACATCGTTGATAATGTCAGAATTTGAGCCATACCTCTATATAAAGTTGTAGAAAATTTTCTCAGCTTTCCAAGAAAAAAAATAGAGATTATTTGGACTTGTAAAACTTTAGATATGGACTGAACACTGAACAGTGCCTAGGTTGTAGGACAAATTCGGACTTTTTTTATTGTTGCTATAATTTGGACTTGAAAATGACCTTATTAAAACCATACCTCTACATGAAAGTTGTAGGTCTATGTCTTACCTTTCCATCCATATAAAGTAGACCTAAATCCAAGATCTACAGCTCCAAATATGACCCAATTACCAAACAGTATTTTAATTTGGACTGCACCAGCATCTCTTTTCTAAATTTGGTCATTTATTTGTCCTTTCAATTTCAGTACTTAAACTCATCAATCAATCCTTTTATTTAT
>NW_011503166.1:3221-3389 GCF_000495115.2 Populus euphratica
TACTTCAAGTGCAAAATGATGATATAAAACCTTGATAAAAATGCACTTTTAAGTACTAATCCATCCCTCAACCAGCTTATTACTAGTCTTTAGTAATCAAAGCGGTAAAACAATTTATAAATTTCACAAAGCAAGGTATTCATCATTTAACTTCCATTAATCTATCCA
>NW_011503166.1:3834-6788 GCF_000495115.2 Populus euphratica
TATATATAAAGTATATACTATTCATTTCCCTTAGTTGTTACTTTTAACCAAAGAATATAAATAATGTAATAATTCAATGTGCAACCCACAATCATATATTAAAGTGTGTGTATGAAAATTAAGGTTTACGAATACATGTTCAATGAGTATATAAGCTGAATTAAGTCATAACAATGTGAGAGTTTATAAACCTGAATATTTCAAGAAGTATTATGAAAGACCTTGTTAAGAATGGTTACTAAAATGCGTCTCAAGAGTCATAAAAAGATCTCCTTTACTCTGTCATCTTCTGTCGTTCTAGTAACAACAGTTTTGCACATGTGTTATGAAATAGAAAACATAGTTAGTTAGTTTTTTTTTTAACTATTACCCTCTTTCCCCAACAAAAATGAAACATTGTCCTCAATGTCGTAAAGTGGAAAGATAGAGTATAGAAGACATCATCTGAAATAACAAACACTAACAAACCTAAAACACACTTAAATAAATATAAAAAACAACCAAACACAATAATAAAACCAAAAGACACCAAGATTCATAAATGAATTATCAAATTCAATCTAAACTTTTTACAGCTTTTCTTAGTTGACCAATTTATGTGACTCATGGAGGGATTAATTACAGGAATGAAAGATTGTAGGTGGTCAATCAATTGTTCAGTAGTAGTAGCAGATATTATGATTTAAGATGTTAGAAATTCTTATTCCACAGCATGATCAAGAAAAGATAACAACTTATCATAATAACCATTAACATTTAACAAACCTATAGGTTTATGGTGAATGTGCAGTTGGGCCCAAGAGATAATAAGAAAGATCTCTTCCAATATACTGAGACCATCTGGTAAGGCAATGAAGGCATTAACATGTTTAAACATAGCATTCATTCGATCAGATATTGTAGAGACCTGTAGTTCCTCTCCAATTGTTTTTCCAATGATCTCTTCTTGTGCTAAAGTTTTAGGGATAACCCCCAAAACTTGACTATCTCCTAAAAATATAGTTATTGACACTCTTCTCATTAACCCAAGGCTACCTCTCCCATATATAAAATGAATCTTTCTCTCAGCTAGTACCTGACCAAGATAATTTGTTGATTCTAAAAACTTTATTTCTTTCTTAGGACTAAATCCACCGAAAACACAAACATTTCTTATGTGATGACCTGAGAAACTTGTCATTTCTACACACTTCTATATTTGTTGAATGTATAGGTTGAGTAGAAATTAAAGGAAAGAGGAGAGGATTTTATAGATGACAAATTAAAAAGGCAAGCATACCACCTATATGTAGGCCAGCTGGAGTCCCCCACACACACACATGCGGGCTAGGCTAGACTCAACCCTAAAAATGAAAAAAAAAAAAGAATGGGTCAGGTCTAGGCTTTAGGCCTAACCAGCCCAAATTATGTTAGCTAAGGGTGTGTTTGGTAAAACACACCCGTATACCTTGGCCATAATTTTTATGTTCATTCTAGTTTGATGTTTGGCCAAACAAGTCTCTTCTCGATATCAAAAAATTTCAAAAATATTTTGGAGATTTCGTTGATTTATTTATGGGCTCCTTGTACTTTTTTTTTCTTTGTGCTTATATTTTGTTAGCTGTGTGTTCAATCTGTGAATTATTGCTATTAAATACAAATAAATCATGCAAGGTTTTTTTTTATTATTTTCATTTGAAAAAGGTCAATAAAAATAATGGATAAACAAGGAAAATGGCATAGAAAATTTCTTCTTCAAATTCATTTTTTTATTAAAATATTCATTGAAGCCAAAGTTAGGAGTATCGTATTTTTTTGAATTTGTGTGATGTTTACCAATGCCAAAGTTGGAAATATTCGTAGGAATTGTTCACTGATGTCAGAGTCCGAAATATGAAAGGAAGGATAAAAAAGAAAAGAGAACAAATTCTTAGCAATTTTAGACAAAACCAGCAATACAACCTGCTTTAGATAGAATGATTAAGGAGTGATAGTATATTCCCTTTTGTGTAAGCAATCCCGTACCATAGAATCTTCATTAACCAGTTTAGGGTTGCTAGTGACCATAATACTAGGTGACGACTCCTTGAACAAAATATTTTCCTTTAAAAGAACAAGATATCAGATATATGTTTGTTTTGCACTCGTGATTAATTTTTAATCGGTCGTCACGATGTCTAGGTGTGACACTTATAAGGATAAAATAGAAAATAAATAAAGTATAATGTAAAACCAAAATGATTACAAGGATAGAAAATGTAAAATTAGCTTCTAATAGTGACTTAAATATGAAAATTTCAAAGGGTGTACAAAATAAAAATTATTAATACTACCATAAAAAGTGTTAATTTTCTTGAAAACTTTCGCAAAATTGGATAATTATTTAAATATTATTTTAATGCATTTATTTATAGAAAACATTATTTTAAAACTAAAAAATAAAAAATTCATGGGCTATTTAACTAAAATGTCAGGCATTTTAGGGCCTTGAAAGAGAAGCTCATATGCCTATACTGAAAAAAACAAAAAAGGCCCGAGCATGAATAGGCCTTAAAGGCCAAGTCCGCGCACATGGCTTTCTTATTTTTTTAAAAAAAATGGTATATAATATATTGTTCACCCTAATTTTTTTAAGTTGAACAATGACATATCATCTACCTGTTCAAACAGGTTTTTGGATTCTAAACACATAAAAATTCTAGTTATTTTAACCTAAAAATATCTTAAAAATCTCTATAGATCTGTTTCCAACTCTAATACACCTTTTAATTAGTTTGAAAGTCATAAAATAAATCAAATCAAAATCAAAATAACTTCTTGAGTTGTGATATATTTTTCTTAATATGTTTAATAGGAAAAACCATCTTCATTAATCTCTCATTTCTATAATAAACTTATTGATAGCAAGATTGATCTTTTTTGTAACTTCTCAATTGCTCTCTCTCTCTCTCTCTCTCTCCCTCCTCTCCTCCTTC